>NW_020327038.1:0-26798 GCF_001858045.2 Oreochromis niloticus
ATTGTACACCTTCATCCACTAAACAAGTTCATTTCAAATTTGATGCCTGCTACAGGTCCCAAAAAAGTTGGAATTGGGGCAACAAATGGCTGAAAAGCAAGAAGTTTAAAAAGATTAACCTGGGAGAACTTCTAGCAAGTAATTAATATCAAGTCTGCAACATGATTAGGCCAATTCAGGACCCGGAGAAGAGTCTGGTTGCTAAATTGGCCTGTCTGCAGTCCAGATCTTTCACCTACAGAGAACATTTGGCACATCAAACTACTTCAAAGACAATTATGAACTCTTCAGCAGCTGGAAAGGTATACTCCAAAACTCTAGAACTCATAACTTGGATGCCCAGATGTCTTTGAACTGTTTTGAAAAGATGAGGAGATGCTACACCATTGCAAACATGCCCCTGTGCTAGCTGTTTTGGACCTGTAGCAAACATCACATTTGAAATGAGCTGAGCTGGTGAATAAATTGTAAAACCAACTTTTTCTATTCATGAAGCCAGATAACAAACACCAATTAGTTAACACACACTAATGTCTAAAAGACCTGGATGATGTGTAATTTTCAGCTTCAAAATTCAGATAAAACTGAGGTTATTGTACTCGGCCCTGAAAATCTTAGAAATATGGTATCTAATCAGATACTTACTCTGGATGGCATACCTTGGCCTCCAGTAACACTGTGAGGAACCTTGGAGTCATTTTTGACCAGGACATGTCCTTCAATGCACATATTAAACAAATATGTGGGACTGCTTTCTTCCATCTTTCTCTAAAGTTAGAAAAATTCTGTCTTTGAGTAATGCTGAAAAAGTAGTTCATGCATTTATTACTTCTAAGCTGAACTACTTCAATCTGTTTTTATCAGGGTGTATTATCAGGATGGCCAAAAACTCCCTGAAAAGCTTTAAGTTAATCCAAAATGCAGCAGCAAGAGTACTGAGAAGCACTAGAAAGAGCATATTTCTCTATATTGGAACTGAATTTAAAGTTCTGTTCCTCACATACAAGGTCTTGAATAATCAGACCCCATCTAAACCTTATACTATCAACCCATTAGTACATTTTGCTCTCAGACTGTGGGCTTACTTGTGGAGTATTTAGAAGTAGAATGGGAGGCAGAGCCTTCAGTTTTCAGGAACCTCTTCTATGGAAGCAGCTTCCAGTTTGGATTTGGGAGACAGACACTATCTCTACTTTTGAGAATAGATTTAAAACCTTCCTATTTGCTAAATCGTATAGTAGGCTGGATCAGGTGACCCTGAATCCTCCCTTAGTTATGCTTCATATGATTGTTGGAGTTCTCTGTTTTCTTCGTATCATTGTAGGGTCTTTATCCAACAATATGAAACGCTATGCGGCAACTGTTGTTGGTGCTATATAAATAAAACTGAATTAATCATAGTTTAGTATCAAGTCAGTTAAAAATCTGGGATATTGATCTGATCAGTTAAGTAACAGAAGGGTTGTTCATCAGTTTCAGCTGCTTTGGTGTTAATGACATTAACAGTGCACTAGAGGGGCAACAATTAGACGGCCCCCAAAACAGAAAATAATTTTACAGGTGGAGCCAAAAGACATTTTTCCCTTCTCATCTTTCTGAATGTTTTTTTAACCTATCCTTTCTGGCTGTTGTAGCAAGCAGAATCATGGTCTGAAAGCTTTGTTGTGCCAACACACTTGCTTTGCCAAGAGGAGCACTATAGAGCGTCTGTAGGCTCATCTTGTTAATCTTTTTGATTTGTTTATGATTTTAAATAATTCTATTTTATTAGATTATTTAAATTGGCCTACCTTAGTTGACATAACCCAACACTGACCATAAGGATCAGTATAATGCAGGCTTTACAATAAATTCACCACAATACTGCAAGCTAACCTCTTATCCCACAAACTACAGAGTATTTTCATGTAACATTTAAATAACACAAAGTTAGTGTACTTTGTTTTAACCTCTCTTCTTCCTTTCCTGTCCTGTCTTTCTTATCTTGCTCCAACTCTCAGTGAAGTTGGCTCACCTTCTTTTCTCTTCCTTTTAAATACAGCAGCTGATCCTTTAGCTAGCAACACACTGTGAGACAAACTGCACACAAACAGTTTGTGTTTGTTGATGCTTGTTGAGCTTCATTTGAAATTACCTGACAGTGAAAAAATGTTACTTCCTTTAAAGTTGCTCCTGTTCTGTAACACTAGATAAATATTTTAAAGTACCAAGGCCACAACTTACGGACTGCACTCATTCCAGCCCACTTTGAACCAAAAGCAATGAGCCTGTTTTGAAAAGGTAAGGTGTATAAAGTACAGATATTTGTGTTAAAATGTAGGATGTAAAAGTAAAAAGTTGTCAGAAAAAAATAAATATTCAAGTAAAGTACAGATACCTGAAAATTCTACTTAAGTAGAGTAACGAAGTATTTAGCTGTTGACCCACATGAAGAAAGGCATGGGTCATTACCACCAGAGGTTTGGGTGACAGAAACTGCTGTCTATTATCTCTACTATTACTACTGTCACACTATGTCATAGGTCATATGACCTATTGACGTCATCTGATGCAAGACGTGCCTGAGAACGATCTCAAAACCGGATTGTAGATGGCAGACAGTTGGTGTCATAAGCTGCCATCTCTGTTCAAAGATGGTTGTTCACAGTGGACATAGATGGCCTCTTTCACTCCTCTTTTAAACCATCTTTTTGGTCCAAAATTGATCTTCTTGAAAGAGTGACCTTTCACCTTTTGTATAGCTGAGTCATGCCCTGTCGAGGGGCTCTTCAATGTTGTTCCATGTCTTTTATGAAGTAATTGTTTAGTTTCTGCACTTCTACAGTGGGTAAACCAGACAACCTGCCTGTAATGAGGAACACCTTTTTTCTCTAACATGTTTACTGTAAGAATGTAAGAATAGACAGTTTGGGTCACTTCCACCAACTAATAGACTTTTCCTTTCAGCTGTTGAACAAGATTATGAATGTGGTCATTTTTAAAGGTTTACCTTATTTATACCAGGCCTCTGCAGTCAGTTCCTCTACTCTGTTTGAAGCCTACATCTCAGTCAGGATTTGAATACAAAGGAACTAGAAGGAGTCACCTTATATTTCAGTGGTCATCCGTCATAAAGCTGAAAGGTTCAGAAGTCTCTCACTCCCATCCAGCTGGTGCAACATCAGATTCACACCAGCATCATCTTTCTTGGTGAAGGCCTGTGTGTGCAGTGAATATTTAAAAATCAGGACACAGAGAGTCGATATCCTGTATCACACTATGTGATCACGACAACCTTAAGCAAGGATGTTTTTTAAATATAAAATCAGAATATATGAAGAAAAGATTTTTAGAATATCAGCAAATTAAATCCATAGTAAAAAAGAGATTTAAACCAGGTCAAGATGAACTACAAACACCACCAAGTGTGGTTCAATTTCTGACTCTTAAAACCCCCAAATTACTGTCCAAAATATACAGAATGCTTTCTAAAATAGATGAATCAATATCACTTCCTATTGCAAAATGGGAAGCGGATTTATCAGTTAACTTAGACCAAAACTTCTGGTCTCAGATTTGCTCAAAAACCTTTCATCTAATTAGAAATCCCAGTCTTCAATTAATTCAATACAAAATACTACATAGAGTGCACTATACAGGTCATCGGATGTTCAAGATGGGCTTTACATCTACCAACAACTGCTCACACTGCCAAACCAATTCACCGGACAATTATATCCACGCTCTTTGGTTCTGTCCACCAGTTCAGAAGTTTTGCCGCGAGATATGTGAAGACTTATCAAAGTGTCTGAAATGTAACATTCCAACTTCGCCTTTAGTGTGTTTGTTGGGCAGCTTAGATAATGTCACTACAGAAAAGAATATAGCCCATATGGTTTTCACTGCACTATGCATAGCCAAGAAAACAGTCCTCATGAACTGGAAAAATAAAAATAATCTTAATTTTAACCAATATAGAAATTATCTATTAGATCACATTAGTCTTGATACAGCCTCTGCCACCACATCAGATCAATTGCTCTGGGCTCCTTTGATCAGCTCCATCACCTAGTGGGGGTGGGGGGTCATAGTTTGGTCCCACCTTCACTGTTGTGATAGGTGTGGGGGTAGGGACAGGCTTAGGGCATCGGGGGGTTCCCAGGAGCATCTTCCTTGGGGGGCTCAACCCGGGGTAGCGGTCATGGCCAATTAAGGGCTCTGTTGGCTCTTGGGTGACGGTTTCCTCGTGGCTGCGTGCAGCGGGGCTAGGGGAGGGTCTGTGCTGACGGACGTGGGTTACTGACCTGGTAGCCTGGCTGCCCCTGGGTGGGTCCGGGATGGGCGTGAGGTTCTGGGGGCGTTCCGTCTCTGGGCTGGGGCCCTGGCCGGGCCTCAGGGCCTGGGTCCTGGTTGGTGTGTTGCTGGGGTTGTGGGCGGGTGGGTGTATGGGGGCCCAGCCCTGGCGCAGGGTGCCGCCGGTGCATCGAGCCACCTGGGGGGCTCTTCAACTGGTGGGGGAGGTTGTCACATCTTGCAGGAGCTTTCCTCTCTTCGGGAACTCTCTCTGCAGGAGGGGGAGATACAGGAGAGGTGGAGGAAGCTCTCAGCCTGGGCGTCTATTGTCTTGTGTAGTCTGGAAGATGAGTGGATGATGGGGTGGGTGTAGTTTTCTCTGTGGTGGGGTCGGGTGGACTGTCCCGGGCTCTGTGGGGCTGGGCGGCGCTGCTGCACTGGGCCCCGGTCCGGATGGGCCTGGGCCCCCTTTCCCTGGCGGGTTGCAGAGTATGGGGGTGCCTACTGGGGTCAGCGGGGGAGCTGGCCCCAGGGAGGGGTCACTTGCCCCTCCCTTCCTTCCCTCCCCATCTCCAGCTGCCTCCCTCTTCTCGCTCCACCACAGTCACCCACACATGCAGGGCCTTGGGGTAGGGGTGTGTCACCAGGGTGCAGGGGAGGCATCCCCCCCCTCTGTCCCCTTCTGGCTGCCTCTGCCTCAATTTTATCCCACAACTTAGACATTCACATTACTCACACTCTCATTACACATACATATAGGATCTTGGGGTGGGCACGCCACACAGAATCCAAATTACCATCAGGGTGTACACCTCACCCCTGGCGTCGTTGCCCACCTCTCAATTTTAAATACACGTAGACATTGAGGGCTAGCAGGAGGGGCTATGCGCCTACCTGCTGCTCTGGCAGGTAGCTCCATGCCCTCCTGGGTTTTAAATGCACCTTAGAACACACATACATCAACACTACATATGAGCGGGTGGAGGGAGGTTTGGAGTCTTCACACACCCCGTTCTCTGCGGCCTGCTGGAGCGGGGGGGCTAGGAGGAGGAGTTGGCCGTCCGACTGGGGTCTGGAATGTGGGGCCTCCCTGCTGCTGCGGAGTCGGGGCGGTCTGCTTCTCCCCACCGCAGGGAAAAGGGTAACACCACCTGGGTCTGGGTGCAGTTTCCCCCTCCAGGGGCAAGGGTACCCGGACCCGGTTCTTAGAGTACGCTTGGGGAGAGTGACTGTGTGTACAGCGTCTCTTTATGTCTGTCTCCGCGTTGGTTGAGTGTGGAATAATTGCCTATGAGAGCATGAGGGTGGGAATGGATGTTTGTATCTGTGTGTGCCTGTATGTCTGTGTCTATATGTCAGGTTGGGTATCAGACGCCACCTCTCTGGGGACATCTCAGGCCCTCCAAGGTTTGGAGGCCTATCTCCCCCCACCACTTCCCCTGCCGGTGGCGGACGCCCTCAGACATCGGTGCGTTGGTGGTTCTCTGTGTCCGGGGGTGGGCGCCCAGGTACACACCGGCTCACTCCTTGGCGGCTGCTTATCGGGGCCTGGAGCCTGGGGCTCGCTCGGGCCACTTCGGAGGCGGGGTGTCCTCGGCCTCTCGGCCCGGGGCTCGGTCACTCAGGCACAGCTGGCTGCCGGCGGAGCTCACGGGCACGTCACTGCAACCCCCCCGGCTTCTGCTCCGCGGCTGCTGAGTGACCCCTCATCTGGGACTCTCCTCAGCTCTTTCTGGGATAGTGACGCGGCTGCCCCTCTGTTGGTCTTCCTTGGTCTCTTGTGTTCTGGGGGCCTCTGGATGTCTGGAGTTTTGATCTCCTCCATACCTGCTTCATGCCCTGGAGGACGGGGCAGTGGCCCCCCACACCCTCTAGCAGATCATTACATGAAGGAACCTTTTAAAAACAAGCGCGTTCATGCTCACAGGTGTACACACAGGTGATCACACACAAACTACACCCTTTTTGGCTCTTACCTCAAAGCACACTGTGCGCTGTCGATCTTACGTGCTGCACAATAATGTCTAACATTTAGTATTTACTGTCATATTCCCATAGATCATTGTGATGTTGTTTATTACTCTCGTTTTCTTCTGCTTGCTTTCTCTTTCTTTCTCAACAGGAAAAAAAAAAAAAAAAAAAAAAAAAAAAAGAATATATGAAGTCTTAAAAGTTACGTTGTTATTTCACATCCTAGTTACATGCATTCATACATTACTGTTGGGTTGGTGTTGATTTATAAATGTAGACAAACACCACAAATGTAATTCTTCAGTAAAAATATTTGATAGCCACACTGAATCTGCATCTCAGACCCTGCACACTTGCAAATCTTGTTAAAATAAACTCATCATAACTAATTTCTGCTTAGTGAGCGCTATCCATTTTACACATCCACATAATGTTAGCTATATAAAATTATGAGTTTGATTACTTCATTACTTATGAAGTTTGTTAATGATGGACTAAAACCAAAGCTGTGCTGATGTGATGTACTGATGTTAAATCCTTTAGAGATTAAAATCCTAATCCCAAACTTTCAAAGATAACTTTTGTCTTTATTTGCATTGTTTCTTAATAATAATTTAATAATTTAATTCATTTCCTTCCCATCCAGTTAGGATATGGAAACACAACATTGTATAGAGATCTGGAGTTTCATAAAAAGGGGAACAAACACTCTGGTCCAAGAAAGGCGGTGTGCTCCAACTTCAGGGGATCCCACTCCTCAGCCTCCACAGGAAGTTCTATGACAGCGTACTGGAGAGTCCATCTGTTAGTTTGACCTCAGATCTAGGATGTGCATCACTATAACAAAACTACAATTATCATCCAAATTATAGCTACAAACTCTATATACACCCACTTTATTTCTATTTTAAAAATACTTTAAAGAAACTGTTAAAAGTTTGAGCTGAAATATGCTGGAACACCTTTTTAACTGTAAAACCTGCTATGAAAAACAAACTGCATCTACATGCTGTTGTGGTCGTTTCTCATCATATTTACACATTTATGTTTTCTATTCACAAACAGAGAAGTGGTAGGCTACTGTTTCTTAGAACTGATTCACTAGTGACTCACAGGTAACCGCCCAAATTATTCATGCCCCCTTCCTGTTTGTATGTTTTCTAGAACAGTATCCACCCTTAACCTAATCTTTCTGCTCAAAAGTGATGCAAACAGTTGAGGCCAAAGCTATTAGCCCCACAGGAATTATGGAACATTTTGCTAAACTTCTTCCCAATGTTTGAAGCTTGACATAATCAAACATTCACCAGTGATATTTAGTAGCTTTTTGTACATTTTGTAATATAAAATACATTTTTAGGCTTGCTTTATATCAAATATAACAAAAAATGGGGTGGCCAAAAATATTAACCCAGTGTGAATGTTTGCTTTCAAAACACCTAGAGTGATTAACCAATCAGCTTTGAAACCACGCCTGTGCAGTCAATTGGCTACCTAACAACATTCAGTCAGCATAAAAAGATTCCAAGGGACAGGGCACTTGAACACATGAGAGGAACTACTGTTACTGACCATGCCAAAGACAAAGGAAATCAATCTGGAGCTCAGAAAGAAGATAGTAGAGGCCCATGAGAAGGGGCAAGGCTACATTGCAATTTCCAAGCAATTCACAGTGTCTAGAACTGCTGTACGTTGCACCATTGCCAAGTACAAGGAGACAAATTCAGTAAGAAATAAGCGCAAGATTTAAGTCAGCGGGGCATGATTGTGGATGGCGTGCAGGTGCGTCCGCCTTCCCTGAACGGCACCCAGGCCACACCCTGCCAAAGGGGGCTAATAAATATATATATGAATACCAAGGAGATGCTCTGTCCCCACTGCTGTTCTGCATAGGCAGTCATAGTCTTGTCATTGACAAGACTGGCTAAAGATACCGACTACGGAATGGAGCAGTTGTCAGCCACCTCCTGTACATGGATGACATCAAGCTGTATGCCAAGAGTGAGCGAGACATCGATTCACTGATCCACACCACCAGGATATACAGCAATGACATCGCAATGTCATTCGGACTGGAGAAGTGTAGTCGGATAATAACAAAGAGAGGGAAGGTAGTCAGAACTGAGGGGATCGAACTACCAGAAGGCAACATTGCAGACATAGAGGACAGTTACAAGTTCCTGGGGATCCCGCAGGCGAATGGGAACCATGAAGAGGCCGCTAGGAAAGCTGCAACCACCAAGTACCTGCAGAGGGTCAGGCAAGTCCTGAGGAGTCAGCTGAACGGTAAGAACAAGATCCGGGCTATGAACACCTACGCCCTGCCCCTGATCAGGTACCCTGCTGGGGTAATAGGCTGGCCAAAGGAGGAGATAGAAGCCACTGACATAAAGACAAGAAAGCTCCTGACCATGCATGGAGGGTTTCACCCCAAGTCCAGCACCCTGAGGCTGTACGCTAAGCAGAAGGAAGGGGGCCGGGGACTGGTGAGTGTCAGCACCACAGTCCAGGATGAGACAAGAAACATCCAAGAATACATCACGAAGATGGCCCCAACTGACAGCGTGCTCAGTGAATACCTCAGGCAGCAGAAACCCAAGAAAGAGGAGGAAGGCAAGGAACCATCATGGAAGGACAGGCCCCTGCACGGTATGTACCACTGGCAGATAGCGGAGGTGGCTGATACCCAGAAATCCTACCAGTGGCTGGACAAAGCTGGACTGAAAGACAGCACAGAGGCACTAATCATGGCAGCACAAGAACAAGCTCTGAGTACAAGATCCATAGAGGCTGGGGTCTATCACACCAGGCAAGACCCCAGGTGCAGGCTGTGTAAAGATGCCCCTGAGACAATCCAGCACATAACAGCAGGGTGCAAGATGCTAGCAGGCAAGGCATACATGGAACGCCATAACCAAGTGGCCGGCATAGTGTACAGGAACATCTGTGCCAAATATGGCCTGGAAGTCCCGAGGTCAAAATGGGAGATGCCCCCAAGGGCGGTGGAGAATGACCGAGCTAAGATCCTGTGGGACTTCCAGATACAGATGGACAAAATGGTGGTGGCTAACCAACCAGACATAGTGGTGGTAGACAAACACAAGAAGACGGCCGTAGTGATCAATGTAGCGGTTCCGAATGACAGCAATATCAGGAAGAAGGAACACGAGAAGCTCGACAAATACCAAGGGCTCAGAGAAGAGCTCAAGAAGATGTGGAGGGTGAAGGTGACGGTGGTCCCAGTGGTAATCGGAGCACTAGGTGCGGTGACCCCCAAGCTAGTGGGTGGCTCCAGCGGATCCCGGGAACAACATCGGAGATCTCTGTCCAGAAGAGCGCAGTCCTGGGAACAGCTAAGATACTGCGCAGGACCCTCAAGCTCCCAGGCCTCTGGTAGAGGACCCGAGCTTGAAGGATTGACCGCCCGCAGGGGTGAGTGGCGAAATTTATTTATATATATATATATATATATATATATTAAAAAAAAACACCCATCATATATATATATGTATATTTCTTCTTGATATATAGCCATTCTAATTAAAAGATGCTCAAGTGTGCACCAATGCACTCAAATGCAGGCTTTTGAACCGTATGTTAATAAGTACATGAAGTGTGCTGAAAAAACTCTGTATCCATAATTTGTGGATCTACTGATTTGTTTTTCATGTGGCACCTTTTCTTTCACGAACTGCAGATGATAAAATCCTCTTTATTTGAGAAAGTATCCTTAAACTATTGTTGTTCATACTTACTGATTTCCCTATCTACTTCTTTACTATTTGAACAAGAAAAGTATTGTAGATTTAAAGACACATCTTAATTGAAGCAAAGGTGAAAATTTGGGATGAATTTTATGTGACTGTTCATATTAAATCCAACAAAGAGTGAAAATCCAAAAGCTGCTGCAATCCTTTGTATTAATGATCTCTGTGTGTGTGTGTGTGTGTGTGTGTGTGTGTGTGTGTGTGTGTGTGTGTGTGTGCATGCTTGCAGAAGGAAGGTCATGACAGGAGCTTTTTTGAATGCATTTTCAATGAGCTTTTTTACAAGAAGTGTAGTTCATACGTTGGAATAAATGTCTTCTTCTTGATACTTTATAAATATGAAACTCAAAAGATTTTGAGTTCATGCATATTGTGAAACAAGAATCTAAATCTTTGTGTCACAATGATTTCTATAAAAACATGTTGTTTATGGGGATAATGTGACAAATCTTTTGTGGTCCCTATTAATGATCAATGATAATTGAAGAGGAAGCTTGAACCCTGGCTCTGGAGATTTTCATGACAAGTGACAGCACAGACTATAAGAGAGCACGTTTTTTCATCATAAAGATTGTGATGTGAAGCATCAGCAGTACGTTAAATTGTCACTTCAGTAATGCTGCTGGGAGAAAAAAGTGTTGACTCATGTTTTTTAATAGATGACTTAAAACACTAAACTCTGATGTCAGGGCTTTATTTCAAGTTTAAAGAATATAACAACTGGTAACATAATGAGAGTTTTACTTCTCACTGCCCATGTTATGTTGTAGTATCCATTTATCATGTATGCTACTTTGCTCTGTGGGTTGTAAAATGTTTCATTGTAATCATGAAATAAACCAGACTTTCACTGTCTACATCTTTTACTGTTTTTCTGCTTTTGTTCACTCCAAGTTGGACAAAATCCACCGAGACCTGGAGGTAACTCACTAACAACGTGGATTTAGCTTAGTATTTAGCTGCTTTTTTCCCTAAACACAATCAGTTGACTGAGAGGAATGCCTGTAGTCCTCCACTTTGGTCATTGTGAACGTTGAAGGAGATTTGTTCCATAGACACCTTATACTTGTGTTTCCTTCACTTACATCCAACACTACTATGTTCTATTTAAATCCAGCTTCCTTTTATAGTTTGCAGTGTAATTTGTTAAACCGTTGCTCAACGAGCCAGAAGTGCAAGTCACTCTTTACTGACACATTGTAGATAAGTTTACTGCTGAACGACACAGCTAACAGTCTCACACATTCTTCAGATTTTGAAGTTTTGTGTGTAATGGTTTAGTCTCTCACACCTTCAAATCAAATCAAATCAAAATGTATTTATATAGCACATATTAAAAACAACAAAGTTGACCATAGTGCTTCACAGTCAGTAAAAGCATGAGACAATTAAAACAAAACAATAAGAAAACAGGGCTGGAAACAAAAGTTGACAACACAACAAGCCAGATAACAGCCAACTAGTTAGAATCGAAAGCCAAAGTAAAAAGAGAAGTTTTAAGACGTGATTTGAAAGACTGGATAGACTGGGCGGTACGAATATGAACAGGGAGGTTATTCCAGAGTCTAGGTGCTACGCTGCAAAGGCCGGTCACCTCTCGACTTCAGTCGAGACCTAGGTTGTGCTAGGAGAATGTGATTGGACGATCTAAGTGCTCTATTGGGATTGTACAAGTGGAGGAGTTCGGAAAGATAGCTGGGCACTAAATTATTTAAAATTTTTAAAAGTGAACAAAAGAATTTTAAAATCTATATGATATTTAACAGGGAACCAATGTAAGTTGGCTAAAATTGGAGTGATATGTTCATAGATTCTAGCACCTGTTAAGAGACGCGCAGCTGCATTCTGAACTAACTGAAGCCGGTAAACAGAAGAGTGCTGGAGGCCCAAGTAGAGGGAGTTACAGTAGTCCAGTCTTGATGTGATAAATGCGTGTATAAGCTTTTCAAGGTCCTTTAGAGGAAGGAATGACCTTGCTTTGGATGTCTGACACAACTGGTAAAAGCTGTTTTTTACCAGTGGAGACCTGTTTCTCAAGTTTAAAAGAGCTATCCAGGAACACTCCGAGGTTTCTTACAGTGAGCGAGAGATGGCTAGCAAGAGGACCTAGGGCATCAGCTAACTGGTCTGGCAGAATGTGACTATCAAAAACTATGATTTCGGTCTTATTCTCGTTCAGTGTAAGAAAATTATGTGATAACCAAATTTTAACTTCATGCAGACAGTTGAGCAGAGGTTGCAAAGAAGCAGACACATTGGATTTCAAAAGTGAGTAAATCTGGGTATCATCGGCATAACAGTGAAAGGAGATGTTATATTTTTTAAACATTAATCCCAACGGCATCATGTACAAAGAGAAAAGAGCAGGACCGAGCACGGACCCTTGAGGCACACCACAATAAATAGGGGCAGAGGCCGAGGAGTGTTGCCCCATAGCAACAGAGAACGACCTCTCTGAGAGGTAAGATTTAAACCAGGATAAAACCGTACCTTTGAGACCAACAACATGTTCCGATCTTGATAGAAGAATGTTGTGGTTAACCGTGTCAAAAGCAGCAGTCAAGTCTAGTAAAACTAAAACCACGGAATAGCCAGAGTCAATGGTTAAAAGAAGATCATTAAAAACTCTAAGTAAGGCTGTCTCTGTGCTGTGGCGAGGTTTAAAACCAGACTGAAATTTTCCGTTAATACCATTTGCATCTAAAAAGGTCTGAAGTTGTTTTAGAACTACCTTTTCCAATATTTTGGATATAAAAGGGAGTTTGGAGATCGGCCTGTAGTTAGTGAGAGCATTAGGGTCAAGGTTTTTCTTTTTCATAATAGGTTGCACAACAGCATGCTTAAAGACAGACGGTACACAACCTGATGACAATGATGCATTCAGTAGAAGCAAGATACAAGGACCTATAGTATGTAAAGCTTCCTTAAAGAAACGAGAAGGAAGAATATCGTGCGGGGAACGAGAGATTTTAAGATGATCAATTATATCTTTTAAAGCAGAATAAGACACTGGCTCAAACTGTTGAAAGACAGTCAAGCATTCAGAGACTGGAACTGGGTCTAAAACTGATGATGAATGAGATGGATGAGAAGCCCTTAGAACTGAGATTTTTTCAGAGAAATACTTTAAGAATTTATCACAAAAAGCAGGGGAGGCATCCCTATAAGTGATAGTGCAAGGGTTTATCACAGAGTTAAAAATATTAAAAAGGACTCGAGGGTTGTGGCTATTAGTCATAATAACACCTTACCCTTTTCTCCCCAGTATCACAACAGTATGATTCCCAAGGTACGGCTCAATAAACAAACAAAGACTCTAAAGTCAGAACAGAAAGATACAGTTGGAATATTAAAGATTCATTATTGTGTTTTTAAGATGCGTAGTAAACTACCCCCTCTTCTTCTTCTCTGTCTTGTTGCTGTTGTTGTGTTGTGTGCGTCTGTGTCTGTGTGTGTCTTAGAAGTAAAATTATACATTAACCATACTTACAAAAAACATTTTGAATTTCATTTAGAACTGAGATTCTAAGTTATAAGCAGAAATCTTATGCTCAGCCAGAAGCATGTTTCCCCACTTTCACAATGGTAAGGTGTCAAATCCACGACCTCAACAGATGGTTTGTTACACAGGGGTCAGAAGGGCAAGTCTCCCTTTACTGACACAGCCTCATGCACTTTAAGATTTTTGAAGTTTTTGTGTACAATGGTTTACCCACAGACGTAACTTCCCTTTTTTGATAAAGATCACTCCATCTGCATATTTCTTAAGAAATTAAGCGTGCTGCATCTTTATTAAGCTTTTATTTATAAATGCCTACACAATGATAGACACTATGTGCTCTGTGACATTATGGTCTTCTACTTCTGCTTCCATTGGTTTGCATTTTAAACGCTCAACCTTTTAGGTTGTTATGAACGGCTTATATTTCCAACATTTTTTTTTTTAATTTTTTTGTATGATGGAATGACTTAAGATACGAGATATTTAAACAGTTATAAAGGACAGTTTGATGACCTATACTATATGTAGCTCAAATATTTTAAGGATAATGTTTCTTAATGTAAAAGTGCAAAGAACTTTTGCATAGGATACAACATTTTGGAAACAGTTACCCCAGAACTTGTTGAACCTCCTCAGATCCTGTACTGTTATATCTATGAATGTAAGGTAAAACTTTCCACAGTACTCCCACTTAAGTAAGTAACCAAACACATAAATTCGCCCTTGCCAATAATCGACTGTTCCTTCAAAAAAGCAGCACAAACAGACAACTGACTCAGCAATGACAAGCAGAGCTACCCAAGGCCGATATTCAAGCAGAAAAAAGTATTTTTTTTGTGCCTCTACAGATTAAAAAAAAAATATGTTCAATAATTCAACAAGACCCGCGCCTTCAACGCGCGCACATTCAAATTTTGGAACAGCCTCAACCATTGTTACCATTGTTTAATGGTTTCTAGCTGCTCTCAAAAGTCAGACCTGCTCTTTAATCATTTGCTGTTTTAGCTTTTTGGTAGTCGTTGAAATGGTTTTATGAGCTTTTAGTTGAGATTATCACATTTCTGTGGAAACCACACATGTCTATATTTAAATTACAGATCTGGAGGTACATGCCCCAGTACCAGTGGCATTGGGGTTCAATCAATCGAAACGCATTGTGGGAGATGTAGCTTACAGTCAACATGCGCTTTTAAGCAGCATACAGTAAACTTATTTTAAAACAATCTGGCACATACTATCAGGGGCCACAAAATGACATGGCAGGCCACATTATGTTTTTATTGACAAATTACTTTGTAAAAAGCGTGTTGCTGCAGAATGTAGCTGTATAATCATAAATTAATGTTTTTATCTATAACATATCAAATTAATGTTAAAAAGTGTAGCTGGTCATTTAGTGCAGGACACTATTATGGAGTGTGACAGAGAACAGTCGACTAAGACCATGATGAATGTTTCTACATCATCTGTAAAAGGCCTTTTATGCGGCACGTGTCTACCAAATTTCCCCTTGTGGGACAATTAAAGGATTATTCTATTCTTCTATTGCTTACGGCCATACCACCTTGAACACGCCTGATTTTGTCTAATCTCGGAAGCTAATCAGGCTCGGGCCTGGGCAGTATTTTGATGGGAGACCGCCTGGGAATACCAGGTGCTGTAACTTTCTTTTTGAACTTCTACACACAAACTGCAGAGGACGCTGCTGCTCACTCATGGAAAACAGCATTAAATATATGTATACATATATATATATATATTAGGGATGGGTATGGAAAGCCGGTTCTTGTTGAGAACCGGTTCCCACTGTTTCAATTCCTTGGAATTGTTTGCCATTTTTGCAAACGATTCCCTTATCGATTTCAGTCGCCCCGAATGACGTCACCACGTTGCGGAGCTTCATTTACCTGGCAGGGCGCCTAAGCGGCTCAAACGCTCAAAAGTTTGGTTATAATTTACGAGAGCGGATGACAACAGGGCAACTTCCAATACTTGCAAAGTAGATATTTCATTTAAAGGAGGAAACACTATGAAAATGCAAAAGCATTTGCTCACAAAACACGGGATAACCTTAAATGAATGTCGTGTTTTTAATTCCGCTCCGGACTCGTGAATCTCAACCCAGCAGCAGCGGTAACGTTTGCACGTCCTCTCCCGTTAATGCGGCAGGTAAATAATCAACTAACAGTGCATATTATGTTAGCGTGATCTGCCTTATTACAAAACCTGCCATTACTGTGCATTTAGGTGACCATGATGAGAGAGACAGACAGAGTCTGGCTGGCTCAGATGCTGGCAGTTCTCGCTGCAGTCTACCGTTAGCGTCTCCTCTCAGGCCAGGATGAATGTCACCGAGCAGTGACTAAGTTTGTGGTCAAAGGCTTGCACCCATTTGCCACAGCAGATGCCCCGATTTTCGGTAAGTGAATGTGTTTAATTGTAGGCAGGGACATTACTGAAGATAAACACAGGACGTTTTTACCAGAGTGGGAGAGTTTATATTTTTTTGTTGAACGCAATGGCAAGCCATTCTGCCTTATATGTCAGACGTCATTAGCGCATTTTAAAGCTTCAAATCTTCAGCGCCACTTCAGCTCACTCCATTCTAACATCGACCAGGAATTTCCAAAAGGGACTGAACTTCGCAAGCACGAGTTGGCCACTTTGAAATGTCAGGCAGAAAAGCAGATACAGTTTTTCCAAAAATTTACGAAGCGGTCAGAGACCATAACGCTCGCATCCTATCAGTTGGCTTGGAACATTGCACGGGCTAAAAAGCCATACAATGAAGGGGAGTTCGTTAAAAAATGAAAACGACAAACTAAAACGCATGGTATCAGACGTCCAACTGTCCCGCCACACTGTTGAACACAGAATATCGGACATTAACACGGCTATTGAATCACAGTTGCACTCTGACCTTCGAGCATGTGAGTATTTTAGTGTCGCATTGGATGAGAGTTGTGATATACAAGACAAGCATCAGTTGGCAATATTTGCACAGTCTCTGTCAAACGATTGTGTGATCAAAGAAGAACTCCTGGATATTGTGCCATTAAAAGACAGAACCCGTGGCATAGATGTGAAAGAAAGATGTGATGGCTGCATTTGAAAAAGCAAATCTGCCCATAACGAAATTAACTGCAATAGCCACAGATGGAGCACCAGCCATGATGGGATCTGTGAACGGGCTTGTGGGGCTGTGCAAAGCTGACCAAACTATTCCTGAGTTTTGGAATTTCCACTGCATCATCCACATGGAGCAACTCGTGTCTAAATCATTGAATTTAGATAACGTCATGAAGCCTGTGATGGAAATCATGCGCTTAACCACAGGCAATTCAAGAATCTCATCGCTGAGCTGGACCAAGGGCTTCCAGGTGACCTGCTGCTGCACTGCACTGTGAGGTGGCTGTCAAAAGGCCAGGTACTCTCTCGCTTCTTTGAGCTTTTGGATGCCGTGAATCTGTTTATGGAAGAGAAGGACAAGGACTATCCCGAGCTCTCGGACATCAAGTGGATTATGGATCTGGCCTTTTTGGTCGACATGCTGTGTCACTTGGACAGACTGAACCTGACCCTGCAGGGTAAGTTAAAAATGCTTCCTGACCTGGTGCAAAGTGTGTTTGCGTTTGTCAACAAACTGAAGCTGTTCAAGACACATATTCAAAAGGGAGATTTAACGCATTTTCCCACTCTGCTAAAAGCCAGCGGGCAAGTCGCCAGCGCTGCCCTGAGTAAGCAAAGAGCCAGATATGCAACGCTGATTGAAAACTTCCATGAAAGTTTTGTGACCCAGTTCCATGACCTACAATTGAACAGGCCACAGATTACGTTCCTCATCGACCCATTTAATGCAGAAACCGGCTGTTTGAAAGTCCCGCTAGTCACAGGTGAAGCTGTGGCTGAGTTGGAGATGATCGATCTTTGTGAGGAGGACCAATTGAAACCTGCTTTAAGGGAAGGGACCATTGAGTTCTGGAAAAGTGTGCCAATGAAAAAATACCCCAATGTCAAACGGGCTGCGCTTAAGATACTGTCAATGTTTGGGTCAACATACGTCTGCAAGTCTGTGTTTTCTACCCTAAAACATGTGAAATCAAAGCATCGATCTGTTCTGACTGACACTCATGTGAAAGAATTGCTTCGAGTGGCAACAACGGAATACAAGCCAGATTTGAAGAGGATTGTTCAAGGCAAGGAATGCCAGAAGTCCCACTAAACAACATGCATTGTAAAGTAAATGCTATTGTAGATTATTATATTTTTGTTTGTGGACTTGGTTGAACTGAGAGTTTGTGTGTGTGAGACAGTGCACACAATGTTCATTGTTGAAAATGACTGGCCTGTGGTTTTAGTACTGTAGGAGTCCATTTCTGTCACGATCATGTTGGTGTGTGACATTTACAATAAATCTGGCTGAGCAGAGATGTGTGTATTTTTTGTGCGTGTGTGTGTGAGAGAGAGAGGGGGAGGAAAGGATGGGTGATGTTCATGTGTGCCCATGCGTATGATGTGGCTCTTTGCGGTAACACAGTAAAAAAAAGTGGCTCTTGGTCTCTGACTGGTTGGCCACCCCTGCCTTAGACACTGTGTCTGTTCATCTCTAGCCTCAGATTTTAAAACTGTGTTTGTCCGTCACAAAGCAATAAGTCACTGGTGCAACATCTAAGAAGCCTTGATATTACTGTGTCATATGAGGTCATTCAAAAAATCAAATCACTCCAATCAAACCAGTAAAAGTAATTATTTAGCCATGAGAGTTTTCTGCAGAAAAAGCTGCTTGCATAAACTCATTGTACTTTGGCAATATTTGTATAATAATATAAATATTAGTGCTAACACTATGGAGGACCATAAGAGCCACACGCATCGAAATAAAGAATTCTGTGCTTAAATAATGAATTGTAGAATAAATTCTGCATTTGTAAATTCATTTTTGAATTCCAATTTAAAGTGATTTTCAAAATACTTTTTAAAATGGTGATTCTACTTCTCATTTCAAAATGCATTTCCCTTTCCTGTTCGCTCAGGGATTAATTTTGGACTTCATTTTAAAAATCCTGCTGCTATTCAAATTAGCCACACCGTGGGAATGTAAGGGGCTCTCTGATTGGTTGGACAGACACAGGCTGTCTGCTTGGATTTTTCTAGCTCATAGCTTTGCCCTGCTAAGAAGCGTGTGTGCTTGTACAAAGGCTGTAACACCATCAGTGGCTGCAGTATGGAACAGATGTGGGTGTGTCCTCATCTCCCAGAGGAGTCCAAATCATCATCAAACAGCCCTACAGACACAAAAATGTGAAAATATAAACAACCAGACTATCACCAGTGATTTAAGTACTTTAAGACCTCTGTGAAAATCATTTACTGTATAAATCACTGAATTTAAGGTCCGTAAAATCACAGTGCATACAGAGAAAAGTACTAAACTGAATCAATTTCAGCTTTCGTTTTTCATGATGTACATTGTATTAATAATTAAATTTCATTATCAGTGTCTTTACCACACATTTGCCACACAGGTGTAGATACTGTAGGTTCAGTGACTGCTTAAATTCCACTGATTAGAATATACTGGACATTCAAAGCTAAGATTCAGCGCACTGTGTCAGAGGCTGGGATTTTATGAATTCATCATATATACAACCTTTGATAATCATTTATGTCCAGTTGAGAATGAATCTGTGCACTCACATATTAAATGAACTGAATGAGAGAACTGACAGCTGTTAATTTTGATCAGCCTGTCTCAGTTGTTTTAACTCCAAGTATCACAAAGTAATGTGGTAACATCTGACCTGATGAGTTTACTGTCAGCATTTTAATCGCTAGTTTAAAGGCTGTAGGTTGCAGCCGTTGCTCTAACATTGTATAAATGTAACAGGCCTCAGTGCTGGTTCTAACAGTCTGAGCTGCTTCCAGCTTTATTTGTGAAGAGCACAGCAGCTTACAAAACACGTAGCTAGCTCGTACAGCTGCGACGTAAAACTTTCATAAGCTAAGATGACCTTAAAATAACGGGGCTACGTGCAGTGAGGCTAGCGTTAGCCATGTTAGCACGTTACCTTCAACAGGTGGTCAGACTGAGTAAACAGGCACTCAGTCAGAGGTTGCGCTCTCCGTTTCGCTGCAGGGTCCCTTCATTCTTCACATATCTGTGTTGAGCCGATTGTAAATCCCGAGGCTGAACGGCCTTTGTACAAGCACACACGCTTCTTAGTAGGGCAAAGCTATGAGCTAGTAAAATCCAGGCAGACAGCTTATGTGTGTCCAACCAATCAGAGAGCTCCTTACATCGCACGGTGTGGCTAATTTGAATAGCAGCAGGATTTTTAAAATGAAGTTGTCCAATCCAACAGCTAATCCAAAAATTAATCCCTGAGCGAACAGGAAAGGGAAATGAATTTTGAAATGAGTGGAATCGCCATTTTAAAAAGCATTTTGAAAATCACTTTATTAAAGTGCAATTCCAAAAAGGATTTGAAATGAAGTTTTTAAAAAGCATTTTAAAAATCAGTTTATTAAATTGGAATTCAAAAATGAATTTACAAATGGAGAATTTATTCTACAATTCATTATTTATGCACAGAATTCTTTATTCCGATTCGTATGGCTCTTGTGGTCCTCCATATAACACAGCTTTAAGTTTAAGTTTGAACCTGCTTAGCTTCAAAGAGCTGGCTAAATGATAAGGCACCTCTCTATAGATGAAGTTTAACAGCCTTGCAAACATCTACACAAAGTGAATTTCCATATAAGACAGGAAAGAAAGAATAGGGTGTTACATGGATGGTGCACTCTGACAAACAAATTACTGCTTTTATTAAATTACAAATCTCGCAGTCTTGTTCACGAGTGACGTGAGAAGGGAACGGAAGTTCACAGATGGATTGATGCTGCGGGTGCAGACGCAGACTGGAGACACTGTACAGATCTGTCGTGGTGAAGAGAGAGCTGAACATAAAAGAGAAGCTCTCGCTTTACCAGTCGATCTACGTCCTTACCTTCAGCTATGGTAACAAAGCTTGGGTAGTGATCTCTCTGTTAGAGGGAGGTCTGGCCTTCTCTGCTTAGGCTGCTGCCCCAGTGACCCAGCCACGGATAAGCGAAAGAAAATGGATGGAAGAATTAAATTACAAAACGAATTATTCTGAGAAATTCTTTTCCCCTCGTTGCACCACTTTCACTTACACTTCTCCTACCTGTCAAATGCCACTTTAACTTTCTGGATGTATTTGATATTCACTCCAATACTATAGCTTTAACTGCACTTAATTCTTATTCCACAATGCGTTTATGTTTTCCCATTTTCAGTCACCACTCGAGTTTCAAAGCAGGAGAATCTTCAATAAAACCAAGACTGACAAAATGTGAAAAAAAGCTTTTGTGAAACTTTGAAGATGACATACATGTCAAGATTACTGAAAGGAAGTGTAATGCAGAAATGTCATGGAAGAAAATCTATAATGTTATAAGAATATCCATATATCGGTATATACTGAAGACTTCATAATCTACCAGATATGGACAACATTACATGACTTGATCTTGATTTTGTTATCTTTAAAATTATGGATATTTTACATATTAACTTGCATAGTGCAAGCTTTAATCGATTTCTGCTTAGATATAAATTCATTCAAACTGGTCAGATATGAAGGTGCTGACCTTTCCTCTGGCAAATATATGAACTCACTGCAAACAATCTGACTTTTCAGAGAGTTTCCTACATTGAAGATCTTCCTCATTCAACCAACTCCTGCCAACAACTGTGGGTGTTCAAGGCAACCAATCACTCTTTGGCTAACTGAAAAAAAGAAGACGAGGTGAGACATCTTTGCTAGTTATTGTCTGGAGCAAAAGTATCATCTAATTTGTAGTTCTAAATATCTAATGTATTTTTACTTTAATAGTTAAGCATGATTAACATTTAGGAAATACAAATAAACAAGTTAATAAATTAAATGAAATAATATCACCAAAAATTGATTCTGTTCATTTGGACGTAGAGTTTACAGTGGAAGAAACGTTTGCCACTCATTTAAGTGACTTCTTCAGTCTCAGCTGACTGCAGGTTTCCCCAATCTTATAAACAGTACATTTGAATAATGACTGAAAGCAGCCCACTGAAGGAACAATGGGCTGGGAGGTCAGTTCCTTCATCATGATTCTGCTAATTCTCATGACCATTGATTAATAACCACTGATCAATGGCCATGAGTACCATTCACAGAGAGTTGGAGAATGGCTGCAATCACAGCATTGTAAGATGGTAAAAGATGTACCCTTAGGCCCCCTCTTCGATTCAGACATGGTCTTTCCCTTTTCACGTAAATGGCCTCCTTGACTTCGCGCTCAAACCAGCGTTCCTCCCTGTCCAGGATGTGTACATCCTCATTATTGAAAGAGTGTCCACTGGCCTGTAGGTGTGAATAGGCTGCAGAGTCCTGGCCTGATGAGGTGGCTCTTCTGTGTTGTGCCATCCTCTTTGTCAGAGGTTGTTTGGTTTCCCAGATGTATAAATCCTGACAATCCTCCTGGCACTTAACAGCGTACACTATATTACTCTGTTTGTGTCGGGGACCCGATCCATGGGGTGGACCAATTTTTGGCGTGTTTTGGGGTTTAACAGCCACAGAGACCCGGTGTTTAGAAAAAAATGCGTCTCTACTGCTCTGATACTCCTGACACATACAGGATCACTGCAGGTTTTCGCTTAGGCGGCGGTTGTCCTTCTCTCCCGGATCGGCTGGAGCTTTCTTTTGGCAATTTGTACATGGAAGAAGTGGAAAAGAGGGCATTGCTATCCTACCATGGAACACCACCATGTGGATGATGCCTGGGTGAAAACCAAATCTCAGGACGTACCACATTTCACAGACCACATTAACTTGCTGGACCGAAACATCAAATTCACCAGGGAGAGTATGAAAAGTGGGAGGTTAGCCTTCTTAGACTGTGAGATTTCCATCAGTAATGGGGACGTCTAAAAGTTGATGTGTACCGGAAACCTACGCATACGGATCAGTACTTAAGGTTTGACTCTCATCATCTACTGGAGCATAAACTGGGTGTCATCAGGACGCTACAACACACCATCCCCACAGACACAGCGGCCAGGGAGGCAGAAGAACAGCACATAAAGAAGGCCCTGAGTAAATGTGGTTATCCCAGCTGGACATTTTGTCCAAAGAAGCACATTAAAACTATATGAAACTTGGCTTTTATCAAGCATGTAATGACTTTATTTAATTAAGGTAGTCTTAGGTAGTCAGACTGAAGTTGATAGCATTTTGCAGATCTGTTTTCCTCGCTGCCTGACCCCATCAGTCTCATAAAGCATCATTTCTTATGCACCCTGGTGTGACAGTGGTTTCATGGCGCTACAGGTTACCTGAGCACATCAGACAGAAACTGTCGAAGTGTGAGGTCAGTTATAGTACGGTTGAAACGAGTGCTCGGCCATCCAGTGGGTGGTCGACCCCTCGTGCACAGCTCAGGAGTCGCAGACAGTCCCCTCTGAGGCCTTCCCCAAACTGCAGCCTAAATTCACGCTCAAGCCATCTGCCATTATCTACTAGAAATGCTGTCAAACCTAAAATGAGGATGTGGTCTCAGCTGGTGAAATTGCAATTTAAACTGCTTTGAGGCAACTGCAGTTGTGAATTGAATTGAACAGGATGAAACTGGGATAATACCTTTACTTAACTTCATTAATCATTATTAGTTTAACATTGACAAATAGTACTTGACTAATATCAGGAGCCAAACAGAAAAAGAAAACTAAAAACAAACTAAACTAGTATTTCAGATGCTGAAAATAAACAATTACAGTTGTTCAAATTTGCTGTCAGCGAGTTAGGTCTTATACATGTAGTCAACTTAACGAATCAATATTACATGTACAAAGTACAGAACTGAAAATAAAACTAAATATAAAAATGAACTGGTTCTTATATAAAACTTGCTATGTGACAAATCATCGGTATGCGTTTGGAGGCATGAGAGCCGTTTGGAATGAATCTATACACGTAAATATGTTTTTTGTTTTGATAATGAATCGCTTTGTAAAAAAACTACCTGATAGGGTTAAGGTTAAAGTTAAGGTTAGAGTTAATGTTAGGGAAAGGGCTGGAATGGACAGCTGGAGCCTCTGCTCCAAGTGTGTGTTACTGTCGCGAGCTGCATTCTGTTGTATTAAAATCTGGAGCGTCTCATAAGGATGCTGAAGGGTACCTTTCACATTACTATGAAATGCCTCGGGCCGTGACAAATTGTCTGTATGTTACGCGTTGGAATAAGAACTGAGGGCAGCTGTATTTGGGCCTTTATTGGCTACAGAGATTCATAAGAGGTAGGGGTAAGGAAATGTGGCTTCCAGTAATTGTCCTGAACGTACACATGAGAAAACTTCTAAATCAGAAAAGAAGCATAAAAGTAATCTTAAAATGTGTATTGTGCATGTTACTCTGCTACAACTGGGATCATGTACCGCATAAAAAGACCAGATAGTCTATGTGATGTGGATGCTAGAGCTAAAGCCATGGTTGATATTTGTCCTTGTAGTATTTTACTTTTGTTTTGCTTTAGCCAAACATAGAAAGAAAATAACAAACATTTTCTAATACTTATGTCTTATGAGATTCCTTATGATCAAACTGAGACAAGACCACAGTCTGTGAGGACCTGAAGGCCCCAATCGCAATAAGATGCTCGCATAAAACAAGCATTATAAAGACAACATATGTTGATCAAATAGCGCTGCAGTCATTGTCTTCATACTGGTAGTGATGATGCAGTTCTGATAATGCCTGTAAAACAAAGATTAACCATATATCGTGCTCAGTGGTGAAACTGCTTTGTAAGTTTCTTACAAACCATTTATACTGATTAAAAAAACAGAAATGAGAATGCTATATCTGAGCAGAGATAAGCAACAGACAGCTGTGAAAGTAAGATATTCAAAGTCACTGAGCCAAAGACGCAGCTACAGAACTCATGACTCAAGACTCTGCAAAATATATCCTTTCAAGAAACAAAGCTAAAAAATGAGTTTATTGTTCATTATGATTGTGAGCAGATATAATCTGACCTGTTTTTACGTTTAGATCTTACATGATGTGTAAAGGATCACTCAGGCAGACAGAAAACAGCCTCGAGGCCTGTACTAATGTTTACTGAACTTATTTACAGTGAATCAACAATCCAAACACAATGACCGACACTAGTGACGGTCCTGATTCCACAGGGCAGTGACAGATCCAAACCACTTCACAGAGTCTTTAGAATTAATCCTGA
The DNA here is from genome assembly GCF_001858045.2 of Oreochromis niloticus. Taxonomy (NCBI): domain Eukaryota; kingdom Metazoa; phylum Chordata; class Actinopteri; order Cichliformes; family Cichlidae; genus Oreochromis; species Oreochromis niloticus. Next base: position 24,814 of record NW_020327038.1, read on the forward strand.
ACAGCTCACCACTTTCCAACATTGGCTTCTCCACAGGAATCTGCACACAGGAAAATAACTAACGATGGACATACTGAACATTTGTGAGAAATCCAGTACGTTTTTTATGAAGCGTGTATCAAGGCTTGCTTATTTAAGAGCGAGTAATGTCTCTGATGAGAAAATTATTAGAGTCTTGCTGTTTCAGAAAGTGGTTTGAGTGCTGGTGTGATTAATGACCATGCATTGGATACCTGCAAAATTTGCCTGCTCATGTTGGAGACTCACCTGTTTCACCTCTTTCTTTGTGTGTGCCAAGCAACTGGGGTACAACAACACCTAATCTATATAATCTAAGCAGAGGTGCATCTATCCAAATCTTTACAGGCTTTCTGCGGGATACCCGTAAACCCCTGCTTCTTAGGACATGTGAAAGGGTTTTCACCAGAGGTGGAGAGGTTATTACCAAAAAGAGAAGCCGGATGAGTCCAAGCACAGTGGAAAAATATTATTTTTAATTACATTTATTTATATAGCACCAAATCGCAAAATCAGTCACTTCAAGGTGCTTATATGTAAGATAAAACCTTACAATAATACAAGGAAATCAGAAGACCCCAACAATTATATGAACCCCTATGAGCAAACAGGGTGAAACACACACACGGTAGGGATGGTATTCTCAATACCACGTTGATATCCACCACCATCTCCATGCAGCATATCGAAGGCATTACATTCATGCAGATTAATTGCATGCTGTGGGTCAAATGTTTGTGCATGTTGGAGGCATCGCCCCTTCTTGTAGGATCAGTGCTGGGTTGTTAGTCAAAAATGTAATGCATTGCACATATTACACAGAACACTGTTCTTACAAGTATTGCAATGCATTATTTACTCATTACATTACTTAAACTGATTACATTACTTTTGTGTTACTCTGTAAATAGCTGAAACACATTGTCACATTATAACCATTTAACAGTATAAACCTTAGGAAACAGTCCCACACACCAACACAAATCCCAATCCTAATGAGGACACATGTATGAACTTTCTCTTAGTATTTAGGTATGAACACAAAGCAAAAATGAAAGCCAGCCTCTAAAGCGATCGCCACAGTGATTCTACTTTAGAAACACGAACAGGTAGAAATGGAGGCTTCAAGCCTGATTGTTCATCCTGATTGTTTGGCCTGCAAATATGCAAGAAAACGTATTTTTTGTACAACAACAGAAAAGCCAGCTGTGAGTGACAAAATTTGTTTGATGCTGTGATCATGTGGCATTAAGTTTCTGAAACACAAACAGAGAAGTGGTACATTTTCTTAGAACTGGTGCACTGGTGATGGAGGTGATGATTTAAATGATTATATAAGGTGGTGCTGCTGAAATGTATAAAAATCAAAGTGGCAAGAACCAAGTGTTCTTTGTTCCAGTTTGACCGACTTGAACGTAACAGCGTGTCTCAGCTACACTCTGCTCATCTCGAGTCTTCGCTTCTCATTTGGTAAGAACGTTTTGTTTGTATAATAAAAATATGTACAATAAAAATATTTAATACTCAACAGGCTCATGTTCTACACCTCCAAGGAAGTATAACAACCCTCTCCTGCCACACTTTATCTACTTTACAATCCAGACATGGGCTTAAAATAATGCTGATATTATCTGGGTTCTGTGAGCACACAAATCCTGTATAACCTACATGCATGTATAGTTTGAGACCAGTCTTTATTTAAATAATCTTCAATTTTTATTCTAACTATCAGATGTTACCTATTCAATCATGTAATTGATTTATTGTAATCTTTCGCCAGCTTCAGAGCATTTCACCTGCTGTTCCAGACAACCCACTTGTGCCTGATCCGCTGCAGGTTAACCAACCAACCAACCAACCACTCATTAGTGAAACAAAAAATAAGGTAAGTGTCCAGATTTGGTTTATAAATACTCATTTAACAGATACATTAGCAAGAATGCTGTGCTGGATGTCTTCTAGTGCAG
>NW_020327039.1:0-109175 GCF_001858045.2 Oreochromis niloticus
CATGTTCTACACCTCCAAGGAAGTAACACCCTCTCCTGCCACACTTTATCTACTTTACAATCCAGACATGGGCTTAAAATAATGCTGATATATCTGGGTTCTGTGAGCACACAAATCCTGTATAACCTACATGCATGTATAGTTTGAGACCAGTCTTTATGTTAAATAATCTTCAATTTTTATTCTAACTATCAGATGTTACCTATTCAATCATGTAATGATTTATTGTAATCTTTCGCCAGCTTCAGAGCATTTCACCTGCTGTTCCAGACAACCCACTTGTGCCTGATCCGCTGCAGGTTAACCAACCAACCAACCAACCACTCATTAGTGAAACAAAAAATAAGGTAAGTGTCCAGATTTGGTTTTATAAATTACTCATTTAACAGATACATTTAGCAAGAATGCTGTGCTGGATGTCTTCTAGTGCAGGAAATGTGATGAGTTTCTTGATTTCAGTTTTATTCTTTTTAGATGTGCAATACATCATTGTTATTACAGACCAAGCCAAACTATATGAGAGGAAAGCTCTCTGGTAGTTACATTTAAGATGATTTCATGTCTGAGTTGATGTTTAGGTTCTTGCACATTGCTTCATTGGGTAATGTAAAAATTTCAGGCTGGTTATCAGTGTGTGAAAAGACAAAATCACAATTCTAATGAGTCTCACTATAAGACAATTAGATTCAACAGCAATTTGGGTTAAGCAATAACTAAGATTATTAAACAATGAAGCCAATAAACAAAGTTAGATGGTCATCAGTGTAGTTACACCCAAGGCAAGCAGAAACTACCAAAATAAATAAATAAAATAAATACACACACACACACACACACACACACACACACACACACACACACACACACACACACACACACACACACACACACACACCTGTATTTCAGAGCAGGGCATTCTCATTCCCAACTCATAATGAGAGCATGTTGTGCAGAGAGAGCTGCAGTCTCCAACATGATTGATTACTGCAGCTTTCAGTGACATAGCTGACTGCGGCCACACGATGGCAGTAATGTAAAGGCTGGATGGGCATATTATTTGACAGCGATGAAAGGAGAGAGACAGCTTTGGTTTGGTACTTTTTAATTTGTGAACGCACTCAGGAAGAAATAAAACAGAACAATAAAAACGCCCTGCGTGCAGAGAGTTCTACAAAACTGCACTTTTAAAAGTGTTGTAATGTCATAATCTTCCATAAACGTAAGCTATCACAATTTTTAAAAGCTTCCTCAAACAAATATGTTGATAATGGTGACCAACACCACTAACTACCTTTAGTTGAGCAAGTTCAATGTTACATAAAACTATGCTAACATTTACACTGATTATCACCGTAGTAATTGATTAGCTTATCAAAGTTAGAAAGAAAATAGACATCTCACAGACACTGACAGTTTTCCTATTAATGTTCCATCTACTCTGTTTTGTCCCAACTCTTTTAATTTAGTTTTCAAACCCTTCATATTTCTATCTGGTCATGCAGTCTTTTATTTAATTATATTAATTATAAGGTAATTATTACCATATCATACTTTCTCTGGCCTCTTGAAGCCCCAAAACAACATCTGACAGTCCGTTTGTTTGCTTACTTTGATCTTCCAGTCTCAGAAAGAATGCAGATAACAAACCCAATCAGAACAGTCTCTCTTTTCTGAAACTACAGTATTGTGCTGTTTAATTAATTAACTTTCCTGTTTTATTCACCAGAGGATCATGAAGGTTCAAATTGTCTGTTGCTGCTGGCCTGCTTTCTGCTGTGGAGCTCTCTGCAAGCCTGGACTTCTATCAAAAACATGTCATTGGAAAAATGCAGCCACGAGAATGTAGTCAGATAATAAGGGAGAGAAACATCAGAGAAAAAGGTGAATTCAAAAAAATAAATACATTTCTTCTGACCACAGTTAAAAATGTCAATAAAATCTGTGCACGTGGTGATGGAAGGAAGAGTGCTACGTTACTTGTTGTTGTATGCATCATGTTGGTACCATTCAAGTCAAGGCAAATATACAGGTCAAGGCCCTGAGTTCAGCAAAGTTGATATACATTGTGAAGGTGGAGTGCCAGTCCACTTGTATAGTGTGTAAATTGGTTAAACTGTTCTGAATTGTTGCTTTTTGCTTAGTTTGAAGTTGACACCCACCCTGGCTACAATCTCATCTTATTGCTTGTCATGATTTTTCTTAGTTTGCTTTAGAAAAAAAAATGAATATTGAAAATGCAATAAAACATTATGTTCTGCACTCAGTTATCTTACATGGAATTCTTGAACTCAACTTGCCTCTGTCTGCTGAATTGATAAAATAAACTCACTAACCAGCTTTCTGCCTCAGAGAATTTCTGTCCCTTAAAAATGTCATGATTTTTACAAATTGTATTTTCCCACATAGATTCAAAGTGACATTACATTTAGTTCAGTAATACTGCATAATGAAAATGAAAAATCTTTCAATAATGAATGAATTTCCATGGATTTGTTGAGGTAAAGGCTGATGTTTCCTGTAACAGCAATATAAGAGCTTCACTCTAAAGCTCTACATGTCAGGGAGTAGGGATGGGTACCGGTTTTCCGGTGCCGTAAACGGCATAAACGGTAGTAACCAGACCGAAAAGCAGCACATTTCGGTGCTTTATTTCGGTGCTTTTTTTTTTCTTGAGATGTCATACGCTTTGGATTCTAGCCAATCATTTTACCTTTACAAGGATAGTAGGCAGGCCCAGGTACGTACGTTCTTTTAGAGCAGAGCTACAGATTAAAAACTCCCAAGGTGAAGCGGTCAAAAGTCTGGCTGTACTTCACAGCAAAAGATGCAAACTCAGCAGCCTGCAACAAGTGCTTTAAGCCCACGCCCCAGGTACCGCGAGCAAAAAGGAGGAGATCACGTTTAATCGGTTATAACACAGGGTGAGAAATATAAGTCCAGACATGTGTGGTATCAACAGAAACCTCTGAATCTCAGCTAAAATGTCATATAAACCATTTCTACAACCACCAAACTCAACGAAAACAAGCCATGATTAAACGAGCAGTTATGTAAATGCGCACAAGTCCGCTAAACAAACAAGGTGAACCAGAAATTCTCCAGAATTCATTTAAGCGGCTAAAGAAAAGCTGGTTATCTTCCAGAGCTATCACCAATTCCAAACACCAAGTTTCACCACACTCTGACCAAAATTCACTGAATGAGCCGCAAAAGAAGACCACAAAAACACACAGCGGCGCAAATGCGCTAAGACAGAAATTGGCTTACCGTCCAGATTTCCTCCGTTATTTTCGGCGGTAGCCATGTGATTATCAGCAGTTACCACGCCTACCTAGCCGCATCAGAGCCGTTTTCCGTCAACAACCTCCATTTTAGACCCACTTATAGACACGTGACTGGACAGACGTCACATGCAGTAAATTTGGGCCCACGTGGGTTTTGGCATTACAACGTCTGATTGGTTGACGTAATGTGAACGTGGCATCGTTACTGTGACTCTATTGGCTCAAACGATTAAAAACAGGTGTCAATCATGCAAATTGACCAAAAGAAACCAAAGTTACAGCCCCTCAGAGTTTAAAGGCCAGAGGCCAATTAAGCGCTCCATGGCAGAAAAGGCCCATTACCATGTAAATGTGTGGTTACTTACTTAGACTTAGATCCGCCCATGCTTTATGTGGCATATCGGGCGGCAAATGAACGCCACCAGGCTCGATCTTGTGCCCGGGTTTCAGCTTCTTCCAACGATATATTTGATGTCTTTAGGTCTTGATGGAATGACCTTCGCCAGGTGTTGCGGGGACGTCCTCGTGGTCTTTTAACGCCCAGGGGTTGCCAGCGCATCGCTGTTTTTGGAATCTGTGTATCATACATGCGGAGGATGTGGCCGGCCAGTCGGAGCCTTTTGCCTGCAACGATGTTGTGAAGTTTGACTGTGCCACTCCTTCGCAGGATCTCCTCATTGGTGATGTGGTCGGTGTAGCGGATCCTCAGAATCTGGCGAAGACATCGCTGCTGAAAGATGTTGAGCTTGGTGTTGATGCAGGCCGACACCTTCCAAGTCTCGCTGGCATAAATGGCGGTTGGGATCACGATTGAATTAAACAAGCGGAGTTTGATCTTGAGGGAGATGGTCGGGGAGGACCAGATCTTGTTCATCCTCCGAAATACTGCAGCTGCCTTTCCAAAGCGGCATTTAACATCCACCTCCGCATCACCGTCGTGGGAAATCACGCTACCGAGGTAGGTGAATTTCTCCACTTCTTCTAGCTGCTGTGTCCCGATGTAGATCCTCGTCGTGGGTCCTTGGAGCTGACATGCATGATCTTTGACTTTTCAGAGCTGATCCTCAGGCCAATCTTGCCAGCTTCTCTTCTTAGATCGGTCGTTCCTTGCTGTAGCTTCAGCTCGTCTTCCTCAAGTAAGGCGATATCATCAGCGTCAAGACAGTCCAGTACGCAATAGGTCTGGCATGTGCTAGATTGAAATAATCACAGAATCTATGTAATGCTATATATACAATGTCTCCAAAAGAAAATGTGATCTGAGAACAGAAAAGACTGTCACTTTTATCTAAGCGATTCTTTTCCTCACTCTGAACCATCATAGCCAATCTTAAATTTACTTTACTATAGATTTTACCAGAGTTTTTTTAGTATCTGTATTTATTTAAGTGATAAATGGATATATTTTTGACACTTCTACAAACAGCACACAGTGGAGAATTTACACATAAAGCTAGGTCTATAAAGTTTTGGACACTAAGACAATTTCAAACAATCAAGATGTGACTGAAGCTCATACTTTCAGCTTTAGTTCAAAGGATGAAAATGTTGCATTGACTGTTTGGGAATTACAGCCCTTTTTTTTGCAGAGGCCACAATTTTCAGAAGCTCATAACTAAATGAACAGACTAACAAAATTTTAAATATAAAGATTGTTTTCATTACTTGAATGAAACTGATTTGCGGTCAATGACATCCTGAAGTCTACAACCCATGGTTCTAGAGTTTTCTTACATTCAAGAAAAGAGAAGGTTATACAAAAGCAAACAGATGTAACATTGAAAAGGTAAAATATAACACATCTGAAGACTGACCTGTGTAAAGCTGAGGATCTGTCAGGGTTCCTGGGTCGGTGACCCAGTGCTTTCAGTTTTGTCACGTTTTGTTTCTGTTGCCATATCAATGTTCTCACTTCCTGTTTTTCCCATGTCAGCTTGTGTCATTAGTTCATTATGTTCAGCTGTGTACTCACCCGTTTCCAATCATTGTCATCATTCAACCTGTGTATTTAAGCTCCTCGGTTTCACCAGTTCTTTGTCGTGTCATTGATGTTAGTGTGATGTTCCTGTGATGTTGTTCCTGTCGCGTGTTCAGTTCAGTAAGCCAGCTAGTTTGCCGGTCCATTAAGTTCTGCCAGCCATCCTGTCATCTGTTCTCTCCATTTCCAATAAACCTCCTCATTCTGCACCAAGAGTCCTGCGTGTGGGTCATCTCCTCCTCGCCTCCGCACACGACCCCTGACAGAATGACACGACCCGCTTTTGACCCAGCGGACTCGGACCTCTTTGAGCGGCAGGAGGCAGCGCTCTCCATTTGGACGGAGAAGCTCAAGGAGAAACAGCGGCTCTTCGCGGAGCGAGAGCACATATTCGAGGGAACTCGCCTGGCTCTGGGCGGGCCTCGGAGACGCCGCGTTCCCCCACCTGCTGCCTCACCTGCACCGGAGCATTTGCCGCGGAGAGTGGGCGCTTCACGCCGCGCTTCGGCCGCTCCCCCTCTCGCCGCTCCGCTCCTCGCTCATACACCCGCCGCCTCATTCGCCGGACCTCCAATCTCGCCACGGCGCAGCGGCTACGCCTCCCACCTCGGCTCAATGGAGGCAACCGCGCCAGAGGCTCAGCTGTCTACCCCTGCCGCTTCTTCTTCCCGGAGAAAGCAGCGCACACGCCGCCATAGTATGGACCATTTTAAACAACTCCCGTGAGGTGTTCCAGTGACTATTTTTCGCACTCTTCATCTGATTCCTCACATAAAACAAATAACAGACTCACCTCCGATTCATGGGGAGTTTCCCTCCTAGATGATGATGTAGACTGGGAATGTCTTTTCTGCTCTGCTCCCCCAAAGACTGTTCAGTCAAAGACTGTAAATAGTGGTGGCAGAAAGACCAGAACAATCCCTGATTCACCTGCCAGTATCACACACCCAGTCACTATTTCCACACCCATCACTCAGCCATTTCCTACCAGCACGGTGACCCAGATTCGGCCTCCCTCTTCAGCCGGTTCACCTCCTCAGACGACTAGGGCCCAGCCTACTCCCACACCAGTGCCAGCTCCCAGGAGGAGGGCAGCTGCGACCCAGTCTACCTCCACACCCGCTCCTGTCTCTCGGGTGGGGGTGACTGGTGTCCAGCCACCTCCGGTGCCTGTCCCAGCGCCCAGGCTGAGGGGAGCCAGAACCCAGACTGACCTCCCTAAAAGCGTGGAAGAGCTAGCCCCTCCACCTGTCAGTTCACCACTTCATCCACCTCCTGATCCAGCTTTTCACGCCCTCGCACTGTCCCTGGTCAGGCTAGCTGAGGTGTCCCCTGCCCAGGCACCTGCTTTACTAGCCCAGGCTGCAATTTTATCACCTTCAGTAATTCAGTCTTTAGCTCACCCATTAGCCACACCAACCCCAGCTCAGCCCTTAGCCTCACCCACCTCTGTTCATCCATTACCCGCTCCAGTCCAGTCAGTCCAGCCTGCTCCAGTCCAGTCAGTCCAGCCTGCTCCAGTCCAGTCAACTCCACTCCAGTCTCCTCCTGCCCTCCAGTCCCCTGTAGCTCAGTCTCCTCCTGCCCTCCAGTCCCCTGTAGCTCAGTCTCCTGTTGTTCAGTCATCCGTTCTCTCGCCGTCTGTAGTCCACTTTCCTACTCAGTCTTCAGCCCAGTCGCCTCTTGTCCAGTTAGCCCAGTCACTCATTCACCACCCATTCCAGTTCCCAAACCCGAAGCCACAGCATCCAGAGCCAGCTGTGAGCTCTCCCGGTCCTCAGCCAGGGGTTTCCGCACCCGCTGGCCCGGCCGCTCCTCAGCCAGGGGTTTCCGCGCCCGCTGGCCCGGCCGCTCCTCAGCCAGGGGTTTCCGCGCCCGCTGTCCCGGCCGCTCCTCAGCCAGGGGTTTCCGCGCCCGCTGGCCCCGCCTGTCTCCAGCCAGAGGCCTCCGCGCCCGCTGGCCCCGCCTGTCTCCAGCCAGAGGCCTCCGCGCCCGCTTCTGCGTCGCCTGGTCCGGCCTCTGCTTCAGCTTCTGCGTCGCCTGGTCCGGCCTCTGCTTCAGCTTCTGCGTCGCCTGGTCCGGCCTCTGCTTCAGCTTCTGCATCGCCTGGTCCGGCCTCTGCTTCAGCTTCACCGCCGCCTGGTCCGGCCTCGGCCTCAGCCTCGGCTTCAGCTTTGCCTTCGCCTGGTCCAGCTTCTGCCACGCCGTCGCCCAAGCCACGTTCTGGATGTCAACGCCGCCGCCGTCTTCCTCGCGGCCGCCCACCGGACCTGCTCAGTGGCCGCCGCCGTCTTCCTCGCGGCCGCCCACCGGACCTGCTCAGTGGCCGCCGCCGTCTTCCTCGCGGCCGCCCACCAGATCAACTCCAGCATCTCCGCCGGCCACGTGGCCGCCCACCGGAACTGTTTCCACTCAGCCACTGGCCACGTGGCCGCCCGCTTGACCTGTCTTTGCCTGGACTCCGTCCCTCCATCCTGGGCCCCTCCGCCCTCCCTGTTCTGGTTTTTCGTTCTTTTGGCCGTCGGGTGCCGGCCTTTGAAGGGGGGGTACTGTCAGGGTTCCTGGGTCGGTGACCCAGTGCTTTCAGTTTTGTCACGTTTTGTTTCTGTTGCCATATCAATGTTCTCACTTCCTGTTTTTCCCATGTCAGCTTGTGTCATTAGTTCATTATGTTCAGCTGTGTACTCACCCGTTTCCAATCATTGTCATCATTCAACCTGTGTATTTAAGCTCCTCGGTTTCACCAGTTCTTTGTCGTGTCATTGATGTTAGTGTGATGTTCCTGTGATGTTGTTCCTGTCGCGTGTTCAGTTCAGTAAGCCAGCTAGTTTGCCAGTCCATTAAGTTCTGCCAGCCATCCTGTCATCTGTTCTCTCCATTTCCAATAAACCTCCTCATTCTGCACCAAGAGTCCTGCGTGTGGGTCATCTCCTCCTCGCCTCCGCACACGACCCCTGACAGGATCAATCTAAAAGGATCAAAAAGAGAAGAACAAAGAAATAAATAAATAAAAGCCAAGGCACAAAAGTAAGCAAGAACCCTTATTTCTGTGTGAGCCCTTTTATACTACATTTGCACTGCCTTAGTCATAAATAGCTTCAGTCACATAGCAACAGCTTAGCAACTACATTTCCTGTCCACTTAACGTCTCTACTTTGAGCCCATATATGGGGTATAAACAACAAGCTGCAGAGTGGCAGAGACATGAATACATACTTCCCTTGTGGCATCCTCCCTCTATGCTGTGAGCTCCTTTGCCCTGTAGTTTCCATAGATTTCCAGTTTTGTTTTTCTGCTTCCAGGCCTATTTCAGATTTAATTTTTGTGTTGCTTATGTTTTTTGGGTTTTTTGAGTCCTGCATTTTAGGTCGAGACTTTTCATGACACTTATTATGAAAGAATTTGACAGCTGGAAGATGCTGCTTTGACTTTAATAAAACAGCACTCTGCTATAGCCAATGACATGTTTGCAGAACTTGTGTGATGTGAACACATTGTTTTGTGCATTGCAAATAATTGAATTGAATAAATGACCACATGGCTAAATAAATCTCAATTAGATTAAATAATGAAACTGAAGCTACAGAGCACAGCAGGCAAAACATTTTCTTTCCTAACACTTAACATCAAGTGTCCAGTGTTTGAACATGCAGTTCAAGTATTATCGCATCTTAGCAATTAATTAATTAATTGCCCCTTGGGGATAAATAAAGTCTTTCTGATTCTGATTCTGATTCTGAGACATCCCTCAACTTACTCTGAGGTTATACTGAACTATGAACTTCAGGATAAAGTTCAGTATAAACAACTTTACAAAAACTTTTTAAACTGACTTCTGACCAGCATCAAGCTGCTGGTAACCCGATTCCTAAGCTGAGTGACCTGCTGACACTTGCTCCTCAGTATGACGCTGCTTATAAGAATTGGGGAACACTCCACAGAACACAAGGTCTGCACATACATACTATGCATCCTGGATTCACAACACCATGCAACAAAACTGCGGATCAAAGAATTTGAAAATAAGCTCCTACAGTCTGAACGACTGTTTGGTGAAATAATAAGAAGGTATTGAATTCTAGGAGGAAGGTTCATTCAAACAGCATCAATACAGACAAGGTGAGTGTCAGTGGTGGCAACACAGTCCAGAGATTCCTCAAGTGACACATTTACACCCAGTGGCGGTCCTAGCCTGTTCGGCGCCCTGGGCGAACACTCCCTCTGGCGCAACTGTAACCCACATTATTTCCTTAGGGATTAATAAAGTATTCTGATTCTGATTGTTTCAGGATGACCTGCCATTATCCAATGACACATCTGGTTAACTGTATCTTTTGCTCGTTTCTCCTCCTGTTCTTTTCTATTTTTTCTAAACTGAGCACCTGATGGCTTTGAACTTTTCTTGTCCATCTTCCATTGGTTTTAATTTTGCACTCCAGTATGAACACAAATCCCCCAACTCGAGGATCGCCACAATATAACCTAATAGACCTATACCTTAGTTCACAGATTCACTTTGTCTAAGGTGTATTTCTGGGACTTCACACAACCCAGGGTTCAGATCTTCTTCTCTTGCTCTTGGCGAAGTCGGTCACACTTTTCTCCTCTCCTCCTCCTCTCCCTTAGCTTCCCTGCTTAGCCTCCTGTGTCCTTGTCTAGTCTCGTGTTTTTGTATTACTTTTCCCTGGAAAACTCTCTCACAGTCTGCTCTCTAAAACCTAAAAGAGGAATTATGGATTTGATCAACTGGTCTCTGAATGTAATTGACACCCCTTCAATGAGAAGTCTGGGCTCAGGAGAGCCTGAGTGTTGAAGATATCTACCTATTCTGAACCATGATAACAGGGTTCTTGCTGATCGGAGCTGGCTTGGCCCTGACTTATCGAAGAATTAAGAAAGCGGAACCGGCTGTTCAAACCCCCACAAGGCTGCCCGCTGGGATTGAAACGATGGGAAGAGGCGTGAGTTTCTCAAAATGGGTCATTGAGTGCAGCACGGATGAGATCTTGGAGAACCGCACGGCTGCAGTGAATACTCAGAACAAGACCTCTGAGTGCAAACTGATTACATCTGGAGGGGCTCGCTCGGAATAACACCTCTGAGCAAAAATTGATTACATCTTGGGAAGCGCACTGCGGTCGTGACTTCTCAGAATCTGCTCTTTGACCACAAGAATGACAACATCACGGGCGTAAGTTTGATAACATCATAGAAAGCTCACGGCTCTCCAACGGGAGATTGAGAGACCAGTGTTGGACTGTTAGAACAGCTTTGAAATTCATATGAGTTGTTCGCACTAAAGTAAAAACCATCATCACTTCATGCAGATACCCCTTCGGCACCAGCTGCGGTCTCAAGGCTGGAGCTGAAAAAAACACCCTGATACGGACTGTGTTTAGAATGTTCCCATTCTACACAAGGCCACCTGGGTTGGCTGGAAGACTGTTTACTTAGCCTGGCAGGGCGAAGGACACTGTCTCAGTTGAACTCTGGACATGCACACACACGCACACAGACATATACACACATGCAGTTTTACACTCATCCCCCCTCCCCCTCCCCCTCCAAACGCCTTCGACGCTTATTCCCTTCCGATGCTGACGGTGGATCATGGAGACCAGCGCATAGGCTGCAGGCCCGGATGTACTGTCTACATTGGATGTCTCTCACCCTTTACCCACCCCTGTTGCTTGTCATGTGTTTCTTTGGTGTATTAAGAGTTTTTTTCATGTGCTATGTGCAGAGGTGTTTTTTTCTGTTCTCAAACTGATCTCCCTGTTGGAGCTCAGTCTGGGGGGAGTTATTTTTTTCTCCTTATCTTTCCTCATGTTGTGCTTTTCCATGTTATACCCCTCTGACCTGTCTTCCCCATGTGATGTTTGTGTAACGTATGTATGGTCGGAGGGTAAGATGGCGCCGCCATTGCGTGCAATAGATCGGCAGCCTTAACATGAAATTTCCCCTTGTGGGACTAATAAAGGTATATCAAATCAAATCAAATTTTGAATACATAATGGGCTTGGATTTACATCATTATGAATGAAATGTGCTCTATCTGGAAGCAGCCGAGCCCCTCCCCTTTCGACAGGTTGTGTGTGAGATCATCAAACTGTAAATTATAAATTTTAAATTGTTATTGATCCCTTTACCCCTAGTCCTAAAGTGTATATTTATTTTCTTACTCTTTTTATATTTATTGTTTGTTTACTTGCACTGCTGTAACTGGAGCCTCGTCCTCTCTTCTCTCTATGTACTGGACTGTATGTAGTGGAGATGATAATAAAGTTTACTTTGACTTCAGCAGCGAGCAGGCGCACCGAAGGCTCTCGCGCTCACTTTTCAAGTATAGAATTTCGAAAAAAACATTGGTCCAAATTATAAGTCTGTATCATAATGTCTGGTGTTTTCGTGTTTGTTGTTTTGTTTTTATTTTGTTTTATTTTGTGGGTTGGTTATTAGATGCTGCTCCAGCCAGCCAGAGACTCCGCCGCCACCCCGCCCTCTCCTCCCTGTGCCGCAAGCAGCAGGTGCACCTCGCAAACGGAGGGCGCCCTTACTCCCAGCAAATGGGTGATAGAAAACCGCTCGGTGCCTACAACATTCCCAATATGTGCTGGCTGATGTCGGGGCAGCATGAGTAGCCTAATTTTTTTTTTTTTTTGCCCATGATGCCGCCCCCCACCACGATGCCGCCCCGGGCAACCGCCCGTGTCGCCCGTATCAAAAAACGCTACTGTTTCCACCATTCAAAGCTTTTGTCAACATAAATCAAATAACACATCCTAGAGAAACTTTTCACTTCCGGTGTGAGTTCTTTTTCATAAATTGCAACCCTTTGAGGATTAAGAAATTTGTGATCAATAAGTGTTTGAAAATAAAGGCCTGTTGCAGTAACCCATTAAACTGTCTCTATCTTAATATTTGACAGTAGTACAAACAACATTAAAAATGGATGTAGTCACTGCAGTCATGGTGAATAACTCCAAGTTTTTATACATATTCACCTGTGTGTGGGTCATGTGTAACAAGTGGTGCCGAAACCCAGGAGGCGGCACTGCGGGTCCTTACTGGAGCCAGGGAAGGGAGGAGCTGGCCCAGATTTAAGATAGAAACTGGTAATTGTGTATTTTGTGAAACAGAAGAGGAGGATTTGGACCATCTATTTTTTTTTTGTGCAGTTTTATACAAATCTTTTGGTTGGATTTTCATTCCTGGCTTCAGTCGAGTGGGATTCAAATTACCCAATTTACCTTAAATATGATATTGTTTGAAGTGTTTCTTAAGGAAAAGAAAGCCAAATATGGCGTTAATGTTTTATTAATCTTGTGTAAGCAATATATACATAAATGTTGTTTTTTAAAGACCAAACCAACCCTACTTCACTGGAAAAATGACTTAAACCTGTTGGTTAAATCTTTGACTTTAGTTAAAAAGAAAAAGGCTGCTTTTTTTGTTTCCTTTTTGGAAGATTTTGATTTAGTGAGATAATACTCTGTTACCTTTTATTACCCTGTCTTTATATCTTTTTTTCTTCTTTGTACAAAGGTTGCTAATTGGTAAGAAGTTTATATTTTCTGAATGTATAATATATGGTGCATTTTGTTTGTATGTTGATTTAGCTAAAAAAAACTTTAAAAAAAAAAAGCTGGACCAGATGCTGGCCGAAATGGCGGCCATCCAGTGGGAGCAGGCGGCGGAGGCACGCCGCCGGCAGGAAGAGCTACAGGAACAGGCTCAACGCCAAACGGGGGGCGAATCGTGGAGCTGGCGACACGGCTCCAGGCGTGGTCGACACCGCTGCCGCCAACCGTGGAACCTGGTGGTGGGGAAGCGGTGGAGGAGCTGTGTGGGGCACCTCGGCAGCCGGAGGCGGCGGACGAGGCGCGCGAGGGTCTGCACCGGCCAGAGGAAGAGGGGTTGCTGCATGAGGGGCTGCTCCAGCCGGGAGCGGCGGCGGTGGTGGTGGAGCTGCGCGACGGGCTGCTCCAGCTGGCGGCGGTGACGGAGGTCCCTATGCCAGGGGAGCCTGCTCGATTGGAGCTGGCGAGCGAGGCCTGCGCCAAGCTTGAGATCAAGCTTGAACATCTGCCCAGCCGCCTGTGAGCTGTGTCTCATGATCGTGCCGGCCGCGCGGCAGGTGGACGCGGCGCGGCCGACCTCTGTACTAGCTTTCCAGGTGCCGCTGGATTCGCGGGCGGCAACCTGAACTCACACCTTGGCCAGGGCCCGGGGGCGCCGACGGTCCGGGCTGATTCCCTCTCCTGCTCGCGGTGGGGGAGTAGGTTCGGCCGGATGGCTCCCCGGCCTCAATCGGGCGATGGGGGTATGTCTGCGGTGCCGTGCAGGGAAGGCGGACACACCTGCACGGCATCCTCAATTACGTATGTGAATGTACTGCTGTGTATTGAAATTCCTCTTGTTTTGCATTGAAATATATTGAACAACATACAAAGCATAATATATAAAATAACATTTACCTGAGTTTTTTTTTGAAAGAAGCCCCTTATGTCCATTGTTGTTTCAGTTGTCAAGTTTCAAGTTATTGTTATCCATAAATAAATAAATTCTTTGGCTCGTGCTCCTCCGCTTTACATGAGCATATAGAGATTGTGCAGTTATACTGAGAAGAAAATAACAGAAAATAGCAGTGGTAGTAATAAAATAATAATAATAATAACAACAATAAAAAGGAGAGGAAAAAATTATTAAATATTAGAGAATTTAGTTGGTATTTACATTTAAGACAAGCTGGTATTTACAAGTTTGTGCAGGAGTATCTGCAGGTTGTACAAAGTTGTGCAATGAGCATTTAAGTAGCATTTGTTGAAGTGACAGTGTGCAGAGTCCTGTAATTGTGTATGGAATGTCAGCAGTTCAAAAGTCTGATGGCTTGTGGGTAAAATCTGTCTCTGTGTCTGGTAGTGCGGGTCTGGATGCTCCTGAACCGCCTCCTGGACGGCAGGGGTGTGAAAAGTCTGTGGCTGGGGTGGCTAGGATCAGAGAGGATTTGCTGCGTCTTCCTCATGCAGCGCTGTCTGTAGCGATCCGGCATGGCTGTTAGTTCAGTCCTGGTGATGCGCTGTGCTGATCTCACCCCCCCATATGTAGAGCTTTGCAGTCCAGATCATTACAGCTGCCGTACCAAGTGGTGATGCAGCCAGTCAGAATACTGTCAGTGTTGCATCGATAGAAGTTTGTAAGTATTCTGGAGTTCATGCCGAATCTTCTCAGGCGCCGCAGGAAGAAGAGCCGCTGTCTTGCTGCTTTTGTGATAACACCAATATGGTGTGACCAGCTCAGATCCTCGCTGATGTTGATGCCCAGGAATCTGAAGCAGACTCTCTCCACCTCGGCTCCTTAGATGTGGATGGGGTGTGGGCTTCTCTCTGCAGTCTCCTGTAATCCACAATGAGCTCCTTGGTTTTGCCGATGTTAAGCAGCAGGTTGTTGTCACGGCACCAACATGTCAGGGCTCTCACCTCTGCCCTGTATGCTGTCTCATCTCCATCAGAAATGCAGCCGATGATGGTGGTGTCATCTGCAAATTTGATGATGGTGTTGGAGCTGTGTGTTGCTGGACAGTCGTGGGTGAACAGGGTGTACAGCAGGGGGCTGAGCACACATCCCTGGGGGGGGCACCTGTGCTAAGTGTGAGTGTGGATGAGGTGTTGCTGTCGATCCGAACCACCTGAGGTCTGTCTGTCAGGAACTCCAGGATCCAGCTGCACAGGGAGGAGCTGATGTTCAGGTCACGGAATTTCATTACGAGTCTGAATGGTATGATGGTGTTGAAGGCGGAGCTATAGTCGATGAGTAGCATCCGCACATATGTGTTTTTCTGGTCCAGGTGAGAGAGGGCAGCCTGAAGTGCAACTGCTATTGCATCATCTGTAGATCTGTTGGGCCTGTAGGCAAACTGGAGCGGATCAAGTGAAGCAGGGAATAAAGATATGATATGAGCTTTGACTATGTGCTCAAAGCACTTCGTGGCAATGGAGGTGAGTGCTACTGAGTGATAGTCATTTAGGCAGCTCACATTAGTTTTCTTAAGGACAAGGATGATGGTGGTCCTCTTAAAATATTTTGGGACAGCAGACTGGAGCAGGGAGAGGTTAAAAATGCCTGTGAAGACATCTGCCAGCTCGTGGGCACACGCTTTGAAAACACCACCTGGAATGTTGTCTGGTCCAGGAGCTTTCCGAGTGTTTACTTTTCTGAAGTATTTACAGACGACTGCCTGAGATATCTGAAGAGGGCAGCTGTCCTCTTCCAGCAAAAGCTCCTGAGATATGTTTATCAAAGTGTGCATAGAAGGTGTTAAGCTCATCTGGTAGAGAAGCAGTTACCTCCCTCACTCTGCCGCTGTTTCCCTTGTAGTCTGTGATGGTCTTCAGACCACTCCACATGTTCCTGGTGTTGGAGTTGCTGTAGCAGAGTTCCACCTTTTCTTTGTACTGTCCCTTGGCCGTCTGTATTGCTTTCCTGAGTGCATACCGGGATGTTTTGTATTCATCTGAGTCTTCAGATTTAAAGGCTGCAGTCCACGCTCTGAGCGCTGCGCGGACCTCTCCATTAACCCACGGCTTCTGGTTGGGGTAAGTTTGTACAATAGCCCGTGGTACGACATCATTGATGCACGTTGAAACCAAGCACACCATTGTTTCTCTTGTGACATTACCAATAAGTTTAATGTGTCACATGGCCCTCTTCCTATTGAAAAAACAAAAGTTGTATCCAAGATGGCCGACTTCTAAATGGCCACCATGGTCACCACCCATCTTGAGGAGTTTGCCCCCTCACATATACTAATGTGCCACAAACAGGCCTTTAATATCACCAACCATTCCCATTTTATTACGGTGTATCCATATAAATGGCCCACCCTGTACTTCCATGGACAAGCTTTCTTTTACTCTCACTCTTTGCCTTCATCGTCCTTTTTGTTCTTGCTGTTCCACTGTCTTGCATAATAGCTCTATAAATCACTTTGGGAGAGACTAAGACTGGTAACCAATTTGTTGCATTTTAAAGGTGAACAAAAAGACTAAATGATGTCAAGAGATTTGCAAATCTGAGAACTAAAGTGATATCTGAGTAACTGTACTTGGCTGATATACGAGCTTCATGTTTTCAGAATTTGTGCATAGTTCAGTTGTGTGTATATAAAATGAGGCCAATTCATCTCATTAGTCTCATTTAAAAGCTGGTCAAATATGGTACTTAAATAGTATTTTGAATGTATATATGTTCCACTGGTCATTTTCTGAGTAAAAATGGCATAATTTTCAGATTAATTCAGAGTGAAACTGAACAAAGAAGGGCTCTCACAGCTTTACTCTGTGGCTGTACTGAAGATTTATTTATAGTGTGAATAACACACCCTACCACACATGTTTATAGCGCAGACAGCTCTGTATGTGAGATATTCACAGTTACAGCAAATAACACATTAGCATAAGTCATTTGACTCGTGGTGTAAGTCTACAGAAAAGAAATCACAACCTGTTTTTGAATTCACACTTCACTTGTTGTCCAGTTTCAGCCAAAGATCCAATGTGTGTTCTGAACATAAATGATGAGTTAGGCAGGTATAAAGCTAAAAGTCACATATTGATGTTCATTGTTTTTTAAGATTCACACCAGCATCCTCTTCCCTGGTGAAGGCTTAATGTGTGCACTCAATATTTTATAATCAAGTAAGTAAAATTGATTTATTTAGCACTTTTTACAGATAAAAATCACAAAGTGCTTCACAATCAAACCAGAAATAAAAATAAAAAAATACTATAAAACAAAAAATTGAAAACATAAAACAAAATTAATTAAAAGCTTGTCTGTATAGAAATGTCTTCAGCTGGTTTTTAAAAGAGTCATTGGAGTCTGTACAGCGTAAAGATAGCAGAAGAGAATTCCACAGCCTTGGTGCCAGTGCCTGAACAGCCCGATCCCCACGTGTTTTCAACCTAGTAAGTGGGACCAACAGCAACCTCTGGCCTGAAGACCTAAGTTTAGGGGAAGAAGCATGAGGTTTAAACAGGTCAGAGACATACTGGTGAGCTTCACCATGTAGAGCCTTAAAAGTTAAAATGAAAATTTTAAAGTGAAATCTAAAATTTACTAGCAGCCAATGAAGAGAAGCCAAAACTGGAGTAATATGCAATCTTCTGTTAGTGCCAGTTAAAAGCACAGCATCCTGGCTGTGGCAAGACAGCCATGTGTGATCATGTCATTAAACATTCTGTGCACAGTTTAGGCCTTCACTAAGAGAAAGGATGCTGGTGTGAATCTAATGTAGCAGAACCAGGTGAACAGGACTGAGACACTCCTGAACATCAGCATGTGACTTAACGGAAGCACAGTCAGCACACACTTTTCAGTCTCCCTGACTGAAACTAGACAACATGTGAAGTCAAAATGCAAAACAGGTCACATTCTCTGTAGACAGACACATGTGATATGCTGATGTGTTTGTCTCACTAAACTGTGAATATCTCACATACAGAGATCTATGTGGCATATACTCTTAAAGAGTGTGATATTCACAATATAAATAAACCTTCGGTCCACATTGTGATTCTGTGAAAGCTCTTTGTTTCTGAGAGTTACATTTTGAATTTGATCTGATGTCGTGAACAATGCTCTGAGTAGATCAAATCAAACTGAATGAGGAAATGTTGTTAAGTAAATATAACCTTTTGTACAGTAATGTTTAACATAAGAGTTTAGCTCTGTTGGAGGTAAAATGTTTTATATTTTATGATAAATTATCTCACTATTACTATGACTTTGAAGTTTAAGTGGTGATTTGAAACATATTAATCAGAGAAAGACACACTTTTCTGTGTCCATGACTCCATCACTTTTGATGCAATCTCCAACACCACTAGCTGAAATTTACAAAACCATGACAGAGCCTCCACCGTGTTTTACAGATGGCTGTAGACACTCACTGTTGCACCTCTCTCCTTCTATACAATTACAGTGATATGAACCAAAAATGTCATATTTGGATTCAACAATGAACACCCACATTTATCTCTTAGGTCCTCTGTCAGGTTTTTATTTTTTTTCCCTGTTCCAAAGAGAGGATTTTCAGATACTGATCATCTGCTGTAGAATTACATAAAATAAATTATAAACAAAGTGTGTTTGAATGGCAAAGATGCAGAAATGTCTGCATGTAACACAGAGCTCTGTGTCTGAATTTCTAGATGAGTCTCACAGGCCTGAATGTGCACTTTAAGGACATAACTTCCAGATACCACTGTGCTGTTTATATTCTTAACTTGTTTGATCTGCTGCACACCACAAACAAGCACAATCAGAAATTCTGGATGATTAAGTGTATTTTTAAATTTTACTGCTTTTCCTACATCTTTTCCAAGATGGCGGCGCGAACGGACGTATGAACTCCACAGCACTCCCAACTGCTGTGCTCCTTTTTGTGTCTTTTGTGCCTTTACGTTGAGTCTTTCTGACCACAATACTGACCACTTTCAGTCGTCAGGAACTGATAGACATCAACCTCAGTCTGAAGCCGGATTTTACTTTGGATTGGACCGACAGGATCCCACCCGAGATTGTGAGGCCGCTGGGCGCTTGGCGGGTTATTATTGGGAACAGCAAGTGACCCCGACGGCGCAGGGAGAGGAAACAAAATCAGGGATGCAGAGCTGGCTATCATGCTCAGCTGCATAAACAAAATTACAAACCGCCTGTTCTATTCATCTTCCTTGAAGATTCACCTGTTTCACCTCTTTTTTTGTGTGCCAAGCAGCTGGGGTAAAACATCACCTAATCCATATAATCTATGCAGAGTTGTATCTATCCAAATCTTTACAGTCTTTCTGCGGGATACTTGTACACCCCTTATTAGTACCATGTGAGGTGAAGAGGTTATTACCAAAAAGAGAAGCCGGCTGAATCCAAGCACAGTGGAAAAAAAAATACATTTTAATTCAATTTTATTTATATAGCAGCAAATCACAAAAACAGTGACCTCAAGGTGCTTCATATAGTAAGATAAAGACCCTACAATAGTACAAGGATAACAGAAGACCCCAACAATCATATGACCCCCTATGAGCAAGAACTTTGGCAACAGTGGAAAGGAAAATCCTAGACCTATTGCAATATAACTAAGGGAGGATTCAGGTCTAACTATATGTTTTAAGCCTAATCTCAAAAGTAGAGATAGTGTCTGTCTCCCAAATCCAAACTGAAAGCTGGTTTCACAGAAGACTAGCTTAAAACTGAAGGCTCTGACACCCGTTCTACTTTTAGATACTCTACAAACCACAAATAAGCCTGCAGTCTGAGAGCGAAGTGCTGTAATTGGGTGATATGGTACCATTAAGATAAGATGGGGCCTGATTATTTACCACTTTGTATTTGAGGAGCAGGATTTAATAGGGAGCTAATGAAGAGAAGCCAATATAGGAGAAATATGCTCTCACTTTTTAGTCTCTGTCAGTACTCTTTCTGCAGCATTTGGGTTGACTGAAGGCTTTTCAGGGATATAAACATTTCATGCCCTGTTGGATTTATTTAAACACTGACTGAAATCATACTGACATTTTTTGGACATTTATAGGCTTTTTTTCTATTCTAGGCAGTGATTATTCAAATGGTGACACTGTTGCAAGACAGCCAAGAGGCTGTCAAAAATAGTGGCAATAAACGTTTTGACCAGCAGGGGGGTTTGTATGCACACAAAGCCTTGAGAAATGAACCTTTGTTTGAACCAAATGATTAGAAAGCTTCACGGCATCATCTGGCCATCACTAAAAGGTGTGTGATCACTCCAATGTGTGTGGAGACTGAGGCTGGGAACCCGAGATTAGTCCTGCCCCTGCACAAAAAACAATACACACAAAGACAGAGGTGAGATAGAGCACTTAAGGAGACTGAGACATGATGTAATTGTTTTTTTCAGGTAGGGTGGCATACAGATAGGTTGTATTATTGATATCACTTATTGAAACGATTCTCTTATTGATTCTTAGTGGGTTCTTATTGGCTCCACTTTGAGATCCACCACCATCTCTAAACAGCAAATCAAAAGCATTACATTCATGCAAATTAATAGTATGCTGTGGGTCATGCAACGTTTGTGCATGCTGGAGGTATCGCACCTCTTTGTTGAGATCAGTACTGGGGTTATTACTTAAAGTAATGCATTACACATATTACACAGAACACTGTTCTTAAAAGTATTGCATTCAACTTTTTCTCATTACATTACTTACCCTACATTACATTACTTTTCGTGTTACTCTGTAAAATAGCTGAAGTCTATTTTACATTGTCACATAATAACCAGTTAATAGTATAAACCTTAGGAAACAGTCCCACACCCCAATGCAAATCCCGATCCTAATGAGGACACTTTCTCTTAGTATTTAGGTATGAACACTAAGCTGACAGCACAAAGCAAAAATGAAAACCAGCCTTTAAAGTGATCGCCACAGTGATTCTACTTCAGAAACATGAACAGGTATAAATGGAGTCTTCAAGCCTGATTGTTCATGTGTTTGTTACCAGTTCAAGTTGCTGGGCTGGGGGCTGGGGTCACCATTAACTCAGCTTTAACATCACCCTGGGTTCTTGGCTAGCTTAGCGTTAGCATGCAGGTGCTTGCAAAGAGCTGATGTTGTATAATCATCATAATGCAGTTGTTTCTGTCCTGTTGTCCATTTGTGCAGTAAGGATAAAAGTAAGGTCCTCCAACACACAAACTGAAATAAGCTGATTGTAGTGCAAGTACAAGTGGAACCAGTGAGTGGAGTCGATAGACACGCAGATTAATACAACCTGAGATGAACAATAGCATGTGTTCAGGCATCTGTTAATACAATACCACAATCTTCCCAGGATTTAATTTGTCAGTAATTTCACCCCAAGGTCAGAACATGCAATGCTCAGATAAACTGCAAAATGCACTATGTCTGGCAAAAACAAAAACACAGCATTTCAGCACAAACTCCTCATGTCAACATGAACTCCTTTGCAGATCAATGTACTCCAGCATTTTCTGAGGTCCTCTAAGAGCCTATAACTGTATAAAACGTCAGGAACAAAGAATAGAAAAGGTGCCCATTTTTTATATGCCAAAAGAACCTACTTAAGTTTTATTTAACTTAAAAAAATTTTAAGCTCATTATAAACAGAATGATTTACAGTTAAGGATCACCCCAAGAAAAGACCAAAAGTGAAACAAATATTTGCCAGCCATTCTTTCTAAAAAGAAAACAAAAAACACCCTGGCCTTTTATGGTATCAGTGCACATTTTCATATAAGACCAGTGACAAAGCTGTTGCACATAAAAACTTAAGCATGCTTCACTTCTTTATTTTAAGCCCATATATGGAACATAAAGAAGAACCACACAAACAGCGTTATAGAGATGTGATTAAAAAAAAAACACAAAGAAAATGCACTGTCTTCCTTGAACTGGAGTCACCACTTACTACTTTATTGTTTACTTCCAAGGAACCAGACTTTGTAATATTTTAAAGTGGTCTTGAACAACACTTTAGACTTTCTGAAGGCTTTTAAAACGTTTTCTTTAGAAATTGGCTCCTTTTTATAATTCATTTTCAATCCAGTCTTTGTACCTGACCATTTTAGGTGATTTTTTTGTTTTGTTTTTTGTTTCAGTTCTGATTAAATCACTCATGGACAAAAGAAGATATGATAGCCAAAAAAACCTGTGAACAGCAAGTGATCAGTGTCTAAAAGTCATGTCCTTGTCCATTTACTGTTCACCAAAGCCTCATCAGTAGAAGGGTGGCTCTCAGCATCACAGTCTTGGCAGGTCTTGTTTTTTTTCTCCTTGCTTTCTCTTTGTCTCTCAGGTAGAGCGTTGTGCTGACTTTGCACCCTGCCCCACCTATGGACCAAGTCCTGATTTACCTGAGCTTCAAACTTCACACCTATTTCCCAGTCGCTTACTGACAGCATTTAAGAACTATTTGGAGTCTCCATATTCCATCAGACCTTAGTCATCCATGTAGTGATAACCAGTCTCCCTAATCTCTGTGCTCTAGTTCTGTGCAATCCCTAGCAATGTTTTCCCATCTGTACCCCAGTGAAACTCTGTTTAAAAGGTGGCTGCAACTTACAAGAATAAGTCACAAGAATAAAAAATCTATCTACAGCAAATGAATGGTATCTGGAAGTCATGTCCTTAAAAATGTTATCGTGTTAGGGCTTTGTTGTGAATTTAGCTCTTGTTGTTTCATTCCTTGTGTGTCTCTGGTGATTTTGATCAACTGCAGGCTTCACTTGCCTCATTTATGGTCAGAGTTCATGATTCAATAAGAAAGAGACTGGACAAAAATTACATCCATGGAAGAGTTCTAA
Organism: Oreochromis niloticus; assembly: GCF_001858045.2. Lineage (NCBI taxonomy): Eukaryota > Metazoa > Chordata > Actinopteri > Cichliformes > Cichlidae > Oreochromis > Oreochromis niloticus. Next base: position 22,628 of record NW_020327039.1, read on the forward strand.
GAGAAAACCACTGCTGACCAAAAAGAACAAAGACTAAGACTTTTGAGTAAATATTCTGTGGACTGACAAGGCAAAAGTGAACTTTTAAGGAGGTTTTAAGTCCCGATAGATCTGACATGAATAGAAAAGCCAGCTATAAGTGACAAACTACATTTACGTGATGCTGTGGTCATGTGGCATTAAGTTTCTGAAACACAAACAGAGAAGTGGTACATTTTCTTAGAACTGGTGCACTGGTGATGCAGGTGATGAGTTAAATGATTATATAAGGCGGTGCTGCTGAAATGTATAAAAATCAAAGTGGCAAGAACCAAGTGTTCTTTGTTCCAGTTTGACTGACTTGAACGTAACAGCGTGTCTCAGCTACACTCTGCTCATCTCGAGTCTTCGCTCCTCATTTGGTAAAAATGTTTTGTTTGTATAATAAAAATATTTAATTCTCAACAGGCTCATGTTCTACACCTCCAATGAAGTATAACAACCCTCGCTCCTGCCTCACTTTATCGACTTTTACAATCCAGACATGGGCTTAAAAACATTCTGACATTATCTGGGTTCTGTGAGCAAATCCTGCATGAGCTACATGCATGTACAGTTTGAGACCAGTCTTTATGTTAAATAATCTTTAATTTTCAAACTGACTTTGAGATGTTGCCTATTCAATCATGTAACTGATTTATTGTAATCTTTCGCCAGCTTCAGAGCATTTCACCTGCTGCTCCAGACGACCCACTTGTGCCTGAACCACTGCAGGTTAACCAACCAACCAACCAACCAACCAACCACTCATCAGTGAAACAAAAATAAGGTGTTCAGATTTGGTTTCATAAATTGCTCATTTAACAGATACGTTTAGCAAGAATGCTGTGCTGGATGTCTTTTAGTGCAGGAAAGGTGATGAGTTTCTTGATTTCAGTTTTATTCTTTTTAGATGTGCAGTACATCATTGTTATTACAGACCAAGCCAAACTATATGAGAGGAAAGCTCTCTGGTATTTACATTTAAGATGATTTCATGTCCGAGTTGATGTTTAGGTTCTTGCACATTGCTTCATTGGGTAATGTAAAAATTTCAGGCTGGTTATCAATGTGTGAAAAGACAAAATCACAATTCTAATGAGTCTCACTATAAGACATTTAGATTCAACAGCAATAACTAAGATTATTAAACAATGAGGCCAACTAACAAAGTTAGATGGTCATCAGTGTAATTACACACAAGGCAACCAGAAACTACCTAAATAAATAAGTAAAATAAAATAAATACACACACACACACACACACACACACACACACACACACACACACACACACACACACACACACACACACACACACACACACACACACACACACGTATTACAGAGCAGGGCATTCTCATTCCCAACTCATAACATACTGACGATTTGTCTCATAGCATCGGTATGTTATGTGTTGGGATGAGAGCATGTTGTGCAGAGAGAGCTGCAGTCTCCAACATGATTGATTACTGCAGCTTTCAGTGACAATAGCTGACTGGGGCCACACGATGGCAGTAATGTAAAGGCTGGATGGGCATATTATTTGACAGCGATGAAAGGAGAGAGACGGCTTTGCTTTGGTACTTTTTAATTTGTGAACGCCACTCAGGAAGAAATAAAACAGAACAATAAAAACGCCCTGCGTGCAGAGAGTTCTACAAAAACTGCAATTTTAAAAGTGTTGTAATGTCACAATCTTACATAAACGTAAGCTATCACAATTTTTAAAATCTTCCTCAAACAAATATGTTGATAATGGTGACCAACACCACTTAACTACCTTTAGTTGAGCAAGTTCAATGTCACATAAAACTATGCTAACATTTACACTGATTATCACCGTAGTAATTGATTAGCTTATCAAAGTTAGAAAGAAAATAGACATCTCACAGACACTGACAGTTTTCCTATTAATGTTCCATCTGCTCTGTTTTGTCCCAACTCTTTTAATTTAGTTATCAAACCCTTCATATTTCTATCTGGTCATGCAGTCTTTTATTTAATTATATTAATTATAAGGTAATTATTACCCATATCATACTTTTCTCTGGCCTCTTGAACCCCCAAAACAACATCTGACAAGCCGTTTTGTTTTGTTACTTCTGATCTTCCAGTCTCAGAAAGTATGCAGATAGCAAACACACTCAGAGGAAATCAGTCTCTCCTTTCTGAAACTACAGTATTTGTGGTGTTTAATAAGAACACTATTTTCCTTTTTCTTCACCAGAGGATCATGAAGACTCCATTTGTCTGTTTGCTGCTGGGCCTGCTTTCTGCTGTGGAGCTGTCTGCAAGCCTGGACTTCTATCAGAAACATGTCATTGAAAACATACAGCCAGATGAATGTACTACAGTGATGCAGACGAGACACATCAAAGGTCTTTTTGGTGGATGCAAAAAAGTAAACACATTTCTTCTGGGCGCACATCAAAAGGTCCAAGACATCTGTGCAGGTATCAGTGGACAAAAGATTGTTAACTTTAATGTTGTTGTATGCAAGCATGATGGTAGCAGTTTACATCCTAATTGTATATATGCAGGTCAAACCCTTGGCTTGGAAATTGTTGTTATACGATGTAAAGATGGAGTGCCAGTCCACTTGGATAAAACAGTGCAAATTGGTTAAACTGTTCTGAATTGTTGATTTTTTGCTTAGTGTAAAGTTGACAGCCATCCTGGCTACAATCTCATGTTATTGTTTTTATGATTTATCTTCAGCTTGCTTTAAAAAAAACGAATAGTGAAAATGCAATAAAACATTTTGTTCTGCACTCCGGTATCTTACCTGGATTTGCAGACCTCAACTTGCCTTCTGTCTGCTGAATTGATCAAATAAACTTATTAACCAGCTTTCTGCCTCAGAGAATTTCTGTCACTTAAAATTTTCATGATTTTTACAAACTGTATTTTCAAAGTAGAAGCTGTCTCACATTTAGTTCAGTAACATTAAATAGTGAATGAATGAAAACAGCGTTTTCAATAATGAATGAATTTCCATGGATTTTTGAGATAAAGTCCGATGTTTCCTGTACAAATGTAACAGCAATATAAGAGTTTCACTTTAAATCTCTACACTCCTACAAGTCAGGGAGAATACCTCAGAAAATGAAATATAATCTTTTGTAGAGTCACTACTTAGTGGGCAGAGGACAGTTATCACTTTACTGGATGCTTTAAAGTCACATGTTCTTTATTTGCTGTATGCAGATTAACAGGATATTAACAGATTAACGGTTTTCATTAGAATTCATATGATAATCAACAGTGAAGTGTTTCTCTTGTCAGTGTTTATTCTTGCTCATTGAATGATCTCTGTTCAGATAATATGCTGCACTCATCTCATGTTTCTTTAAATAAGGCATCACTGGTCCAGCCTTCAAACTCTGAAAGAGTTACAGTTTCACCACTGAGCACTTTGAATGGTTATTCTTTTATTTAAAAGCATTCATTTTAGCTGCATCATCAATACCAAAAAACACAGTGACTTCAACATTAGTTTATCAAAATACATTTAGGGGGAGACTAGGACTATCAAAATAAAATTGGAAATAGCACCAACTCCGTGTCTCAGACAAGGACACAAGAGCTTGACACTAGGATGGAAATAAACAAACATGGGAACACATGACGGACTGGGGATTCAAGGACAAAACACAAAGAGAAGGACATGGGAAACAGGTAAAGGAGACAAAACTCAGAGACAGGACTAAGACACAGAGAGAGGGAGAGACAAGACGGGCTGGGGAGACTAAGGGGACACTGAAGGTAGTACACAGAGATGAAGGATATGACAGATGCGATGTTACAACAAGACTGACATCCACAGGAGACACTGAGGACAAACAATAATCAGAAAATTCACAAACGCAAGAAAACGAAACTAGGAAACATCAGTTACTATAAGAATACAACAACAATGATTAAACAGGATTCAAAAGTCCACCAACACAAAACACTGGAACAAAGACCCAGAACCATGACACACAGACACTGACAGTGTTCTTCTTAATGCTCTGCCTCCTCTGGATCTTCACTTTTAATTTAGTTAGCTAAAGTGGACTGCAGTCTTTCATTTATTGATATTATTAATAATTTACCCATATTAGACCCTTTCAGTCCACCTGAATCACACAAAACAACATGTTACAAGCTGTTTTGCTGCTTCCAGTGTCTCAGATCATATTCAAACAAGTGGCTGGCTCAGTGAATCTGAATTTAGTGCATGTTATAGCTCTCTGTTCAGATATAATGTTGTACTAATTTTTTTTCTTAATTCAAATAAGAGCAGTTATTGTTCATTTAATCAAACTCTGAATGAGCCACAAAGTATCTTGATGCATGCTCAATCATCCATGTAAGGAAATCCCCAAAACGTTGTCTGTTCATCTGGACATAGAGTTTTCATCAACTTTTTTGGGCGCCGCAAAGCAGTTTCACCTCAGAGCACCGTTCATGTTAACTTTTACACCACTTATTGAAGCCGCATCATCATTTCCATTGAGATAATGGGAACATTGTTACAAAAGAATACATGTACGTGTAATCAAAATAATGACAACACTGGTGTTTACTGACTGAGAAGATTAATTCAAACAGCATGCACTTAACTTACATTTAACTGCATGAAATACATTTACATTCATACACAGAACTGTGGCAGGACTCGGAGCTACCATAGGCTGGAGTATTGAGCTGGACCTAAGCCATCAGTGGGACTTCGTTTACAGAAACACACACCACCAAACTTTTTGACTTATATGAACATCTTCTGGATACTCATTTTAGTAATGCCAAACACTGAAAACATTCCTATAAGGGAGAAGTAATCAGAAGAGTGGCAAATTGGTGTTTTTCCACTAATACCTTTTGCTCTAATAAATAGAATACCTCATTTTTTAACAAGTGGGTGGAGACAAAAGCAGTCAAGCTCAGGCTACAAGATTCAGACCACTTTGCAGATCACTGATGATACTTTTTAACCTAATTTTTTTGACAAGAAAGAATTAAACAAAACAACATATCTATTAGTTTGGGTGGTTTTTTTTTGTTTTGTTTTTTGCTTGGTCTCCTCTCAGTTTGTTCATTACGAAGCTGACAAGGATTTCTTTTTCAGTCTGTAACACATAAATACTTTGAATGCCATGTTTTCTGTATTCTAAGCTATTGCAAGCTACTTGACTGCAACAAAAAAATGAGAAATATTAAAAACCTAAAGTACCAGCTTTGGATTAAACATTCACACAACATGAACATTCTTGCTTTTAATGCTGCAAATGACCAGAGAAGCAACAGCAAATGATGTCATTTTTAAAGACGTAATCATTTAGGCACTGTCTTTTCTCTGGCATTGCTCTATATGCTTGAGCTACCAGTGAAAGGGAGTCAAGCCCTTTTCTAACTTGTGTGTTTAGGATCATTAGGTCGCCCAGTATAATGTCCCTGGACTGTCCTTGTGGTGCTCTGTGCTGCACTGCATAGATGTTTTACGTTGGTGGATCAGAGCCCTTGGTCCCTTACCCACCTGACTCTGAGATTTAGAAAGATACACTAAAGGAATAAAAAGAGGCTAAAACACTCTGGGAGAAAGGTTGCCCACTAAACCTTGGATGCCAGATAGACCTGGAGATCAATTCAGTATTGGGTCTGTTGGTCCATGAGGAGTTCTGGACATCTATACGACGTCTAAATGAAGTCCACAATTTGGACGCACAACCATGAACCAACTTGGACATAAATATGTTAAATGTTAAACATTTGATCTTTAATAATTTTTGTTTTTACAAATATCAACATTTTTGTCATCAACATGATATATATGAATACAGATTATTTAAAATTACGCATTATTATGTGTTTGCCTATTGATTTATTCAGTTTTTTGTTTTTATTTTACATTTCACTATTTTTCTTTAACTGGTTTATTTATTTCAGTTAATCAGTTTATTTGTTTGTAACCAGGTTAAAACTGCCATTTATTAAAATGTCTTGAAATATTAAAAATATTGAAATCCATGTTAAATGTAAAATAATGATGTTCAAAGTATTGAGAAAAAAATTGGAATTCTTTGTAAAATGAGTACAATGTGTTTAATAAGTTTAAAAGAGCATTTGCATTACATATGGTTCATTTTTACAAGTGTCCTGTTTTATTGTAAAGAGTTCATGATTATACGAGGAAGTGAATGTGGTTGTGCTCGGTAGCAGGACTTAGAGAAGTTGCGACGGAAAATATCAGAAGTTTGTTCAAGCGTGAATGCATGAACTGAACTATCTGCTTGACAAGTCTTTACTGATGCGCACATTTTGCAAGCTGCCTGTGAGAAGCTTGGGCATTTCTGCTTGAAATCCACTGTTGACTGTGCAGCTGATCACTTTTATTTTAGCCCAAGAGCCCGTGCCATCTTAGAGATGTCCACTGATCACTCTGCATTCCTTCACACAAAACTGTTATCATCTAGTCCCATTTCCAGGTAGGAAAGGGAGAAAAGTTTATCTAGTTACATCATCTTAATATTTAATATGAAAGGACATTTTAATAGTGGATTACCCATCATGCACATTCGGTCACTGAATTTTAAGTAATAATATAAAAAAGATCATTTGCAATATCACCATGAAATTACAAAGACTCCATAATACGGCTCATACCCCGAAATTACAGGGTACTTACAGTGTGATTGTCTCATAGTTTCCGCAAAAACCTGGTTTGTTACCCGAAAATAACCATAACTGCAGCGTACCTATGCCGTATTCGCAGGTTGTATTATGAAATGTTAAAAAAATGACATTCAGTTGGTTTGGTTTACTCCAGGCACAATTCTAGGTTCAAACGTTTAGGCGGCCTCAGCTCCCAATCATGATGTCATTACATGTAATGCCATGTAATTAATATTAACGGATTATGCTATTTGAAAATTTATTCAACCCTTTTCACATTTGCAAATTCAATTGGATGAACATTATAATGTTACCTTCAAAAGCAACTGAATTAGTTGGATGACCTATCCTAGTTTCTAAGAATAATTCAGATCCCTGGGACACACAAACCTCTCCATGACGATAAGGTAGCGATTCACGGAGGGGTAATTCACAGTGAATAATCAGATTTCAATCTAATCTCCCCTTTTTAGGGTGGAGCCTTTAGTTATCAAAGCTGAGGAAAGGGCGTAGGCATTAAAAACCTTAAGAATTATTTGTGGCAAAGCAGATAAGATGACAAACATGCACAACATTATTTCAGTCTCTTGATGCCATAGAGGCAGTACACCAAATCATTAAGCACTTAAAGTATCATTATTCAGTACAGACACTGGAAAATCATGCTTCCATAGACCTGTACATGAAGCAAACTGGTAATAGAGCTTTTTAATAATAAAGCCTTTGAATTCAGACACAGCACAGAGGATCATGTACCCCAGTTTCACGAGTGGAGTACAAGTTTGAGCCATGTTTAGTCCTGTAAAATGCTGCTATTCTTATCAATATGCTCTGTTTAGAATGTCCACTGACATTTTTTAATTGTGCGATTGTAAAGCATGCAAAGCAATCATTTTTTTTTTTTTTTTTTTTTTTTTTTTTTTTTTTGTCTGTCCCATTTGGTTCTTAAGCCGTCAGAATTGTTGTCTGAAGACCAACAAGGATACCAAATGGATTTATTTTGCCAAATGGATCATCATGGCATTGCCGTATTGGTCCATTTGATCAAACTTTGTTGTTATTATTTATTTTATTTTCAGTTGTTACAGATGGGACAGACATGACGGGGGATAGGAAAGGGAGAAAGAAAGAGAGGAAGGAAAAGAAAAACAGAAGGGAAAAGGGACAGTGAGAAAGGGCACTTATAAAGACAAAGAGAAAGAAAAAAAAAAAAAAAATCTCCTGGATCACCTGTTGAGAGAAAAAGAAGAGAAGACAAGCAAAAAAAACCAAACAAAAACAAAGCAACATACTAAACACAACACCATCACGTTAATCTAGCTGAGTGTGAACAGCAGTAAATACTAAATATTGAAAGTTGTTGTGCAGCACGCAGGACAGACAGCGCACAATGTGCTTTGAAGTAGCAGCTAAGAAAGGTGTAGTTTATGTCTACGAGCAGTGAACACCCGTGTGCACACCTGTGTGGATCAGCGCGCTTGTATTCAAAAGGTTTTCCCATGTAACGGTCTGCTAGAGGGTGTAGAGGCCCATAGCCCCGTCCCCCAGGGCATGAAGCAGGCATGGAGGAGATCCAGGCTCCAGACATCCAGAGGACCCAGAGTGCGAGAGCCCAAGGAGTACCACCGGAGGGGCATCCGTGCCACCTTCCTGGGAAGGGCTGAGGAGATCCCCAGACGAGGGGTCACCCAGTAGCCACGAAGCAGAAGCCAGAGGGGGCTGCACCGGCGTGCCCGCCGGCTCTGCCGGCAGCCAGCTGTGCCAGAGTGAACCGAGTTGCAGGCCCCGAGGCCGGAGGCCCGAGGGCCCCCTTTGCCCCGGAAGAGGCCTGACCGAGCGACAGGCATCGGGCCCCGCCAAGTAGCCACCGGGAGTGAGCCGGTGCATACCTGAGCGCCCAGCCCCGGACACCAAGAACCACCAATGCACCAACCCCTGAGGGCATCAGCTACCAGCAGGGAGTGTGGTGAGGGGAGATAGGCCTCCACACTTGGAGGGCCTGGGAGTACCCAGGGAGGTGGAGTCTAAGACCAGACCTGACATATAGACACAGACAAACAGGCACATACAGACATAAACATGCTTTCCCACCCTCATGCACACATATACAAACACTCAGCACTCACCCAACGTAGGGATAGACATACATAGACATGTACACACAATCATACTCCCCAAACATCCTCTATGCCCTGGGTCCAGGTACCCTCGCCCCAGAGGGGGAAACGGCACCCAGACCCAAGAGATGTGACCCTTTCCCCCGGGGTGGAGGCAAGCAGACCGCCCCAGGCTCCGCAGCAGCAGGGAGGCCAATCGGACAGCCAACACCTCCTCCCAGCCCCCGCCCCGATGGCTAGTAGAGAACGGGGGTGTGTGAAGACCCCATACCTCCCTCCTCCCGCTCGTGTGTAGTGTTGCTGCATGTTGTTCTAAAGTGCATTTAAAACAAGGGAGGGCATGGTGCTGCTGCCAGAGAGCAGCAGGTGTTAGCGCGGCCCCTCCCGAGAACCCTCAATGTCTACATGGATTTAAAATTGAGAGGTGGGCACCGGCGCCAGAGGTAGGGTTGAATACCCAGACCGTCCTCTGGACGCCGTTAACGTGGTCACCCTCAAGGCCCTATATATATATATATATGTGTGTGTGTGTGTTATGAGAGTGTGAATAATGTGGATGTCTAAGTTGTGAAATAAAATTGAGGCACAGGTGGCCAGAAGGGGACAGAGGGGGGGGAATGCCTCCCCTGCACCCTGGTGACACACCCGCACCCCAAGGCCCTACCTGTGTGGGTGGGTGTGGTGGAGCGGGAAGAGGGAGGCAGCCGGGGATGGGGAGGAAAAGAAGGGAGGGGCAAGATGCCCCTCCTTAGGGCCAGCTCCCCGGCTGACCCCAGTAGGCACCCCCGTCCTCTAGTACCCACCAAGGCAAGGGAGCCCAGGCCCATCCCGATCGGGGCCCACGGCAGCAGCACCGCTAAGCCCCACAGGACCTGGGGAAGCCCACCCCACCCCACCGCAGAGGAAACTATACCCACCCCAACATTCAATCATCTCCAGACTACACAAGACAACAGACACCCAGGTTAGGTTTATTCTCCACCTCTCCTGTGTCTCTCCCCCACCTGCAGAGTGGACTTCTGCAAGGATGGAACAACCTCCCTGCCAGTTGAAGAGTCCCCCAGTTAGGTCGATGCACCAGAGGCCCCCTGCGCCAGGGCTGAGCCCCCGTGCACCCACCGGCCCACAACCTCGGCGACACACCGACGAGGACCGAAGCCCCCAAGGCCCAGCCAGAGCCCCATCACGGAGACGAAGCACCCCGAACCCCAAGCCCCCCCGAACCCCAAGCCCCCCGCCTGCCCCGGATCCACTCAGGGGCAGCCAGGCCACCAGGCCAGTAACCTACGTCCGCCAGTACAGACCATCCCCCAGCCCCGCTGCACGCAGCCACGAGGAGAACACCCTCTAAGAGCGACCAGAGCCACTCACCAGGTTATGACCACAACCCCCCGGGTTGTGCCCTCCAGGGATAACGTCTCTAGGGGTTCTCCTGGCGCCCTAAGCCCATCCCAACCTCCACATCAACCACAATAGCGAAGGCAGGACCAAACCATGACCCCCCACCCCCACTAGGTGATGAAGCCGATCAAAGGAGCCCAAAGGGATTGATCAAATGTGGTGGCAGAGGCTGTATCAAGACTAATGTGATCTATTAGATGGTTTTTATATTGATTAGAATTAAGATTATTTTTATTTTTCCAGTTAAGGAGGACTGTTTTCTTGGCAATGCATAGGGCTGTAAAAACAATGTGGGCTGTGTTTATTTCTGCAGTGACCTCATCCAAGTTGCTCAGCAAGCACACTAAAGGGGAGGCTGGAATGTTACATTTCAGACACTTTGATAAGTCTTCACATATCTCACGCCAAAACTTCTGCACTGGTGGACAGAACCAAAGGGCGTGGATGTAATTGTCTGGTGTATTGCCTTGACAGTGTGAGCAGTTGTTGGAAGATGTAAAGCCCATCTTGAACATCCGATGACCTGTATAGTGCACTCTATGTAGTATTTGTATTGTATTAATTGCAGACTGGGATTTTTAATCAATTTAAAGGTTTTAAGCATACCTGAGACCAGAAGTTTTGGTCTAAGCTTACTGATAAATCTGCTTCCCACTTTGCAATAGGAAGGGATATTGATTCATCTATTTAGAAAGTGTTCTGTATATTTTAGATAATAATTTGGGGGATTTAAGAGTAAGAAAGTGTACCGCACTTGGTGGTGTTTGTAATTCAGCTTGACTGAGGTTAAATCTCTTTTTACTATGGATTTAATTTGTTGATATTCTAAAAATCTTTCTTGTTGATCCCATATTATGTAACTAGTCTGTCAAATGGAATAAATTCTGTTCCCTCTAATATATGTTCTAAGTATTTAATTCCTTTACAACTCCATTCTGGAAAATTAATCATATTATTGTTTTGTAATATGTCAGGGTTGTTCCAGATAGGTGTACGTTTGCATGGGATTAATGAGGACGCTGTCATTTTTAGAAACTCCCACCATGCTGTCAGAGAAGAGCTGATGTTGATGCTTTTAAAGCATTCATGTCTTTTGATGTTTGAGCTGATAAATAGTAGGTCTGAAATTTCTAGATTATTACATAGTGCCTGTTCTACATCTAGCCAGGGCTCATCTAAGAAGCTGTGTTTAAACCATCTAGAGATGAACTGAAGCCTGTTGGCTAAAAATAGTGATTAAAGTTAGGCAGATCTAATCCTCCTTTATCCTTGGTCCTTTGTAATGTTTTTAAGCTGATACGTGGGGGTTTGTCTTTCCAAAGGAATTTAGAAATACATGAGTCTAGAGATCTGAACCAATCTTGTGATGGCTTATTTGGGATCATTGAAAACAAATAGTTTATTTTGGCAAGACCATCATTTTTATAGCGGCAACCCTTCCCATGAGTGATATGGGTAAAGATTTCCATCTAGCCAGATCGCTTTCTACTGTCTTTAAAAGCGGGATGTGGTTTAATTTAGTTAATTCTGAAAGCTTAGGAGAGACATTAATACCTAAATATTTATATTTCCAGATTGCAGTGGTGTAGGAGAAGAATTATGGAAGGAGCAATTAATCGGAAGAACCGTAGATTTTGACCAGTTGATTGAATAATCTGAGACTCTTGAAAAAGAATTTATCAATTCAATCACCCCAGAGATATTGGTTTGTGAGTTTTGGAGAAAAAGTAACACATCATCTACATTCTTGCATTTTATGCCCTTAATTACTGAATTCTGTCTAATTGCTGCTGCTAGTGGCTCAATAAAAATTGCAAACAGTGAAGGGGAGAGTGGGCATCCCTGCCTGGTGCCCCTCAGGAGACAGAAGCTGGAGGATGTTTGATCATTTGTTCTGACACAAGCTGTTGGGGAATTATATAATATTTTAACCAGTTAATGAAAGAGGTTCCAAAACCAAATTTGTGTAAAGTTGCAAATAGAAATTTCCAGTTAACTCTGTCAAACGCTTTTTCTGCATCAAGAGACAATATTATGGTTTCAATGTTTTTGCTGCATGAGTAGTCTGTTAAATTAAGTAATCTACGTGTATTTGTTGATGAGTGCCTACCTTTTATGAAGCCAGTTTGGTCAGGATGAATTAAGAGGGGGGTTATTTTCTCTAATCTCTTTGAGAGAGCTTTGCAGATTATTTTAAGGTCTACATTTATAAGGGATATTGGACGATAGCTTGAGGGATATACAGGGTCTTTGCCTGGTTTTAGTAAGAGACTGATATTTGCAGAGTTCATATTTGGTGGTAGTCTGCCATTTTCTTTGATTTCCTGCAACATTCTGTGAAAAACTGGTGCTAGAATCGTCCAGAATTCTTTGTAGAATTCTGCAGGAAAGCCGTCTGGACCTGGAGCCTTATTATTGGGCATACTTATCAGGGCTTCCTGGAGTTCACCTGGCATCAGTGGTGAATCCAGTGCCATTGCTTGGGTGTCTAATAATTTTGGAAGAGTTATGTTGTCCAGAAACTGATCAATTTCGTTTTTAGATGGGTTTATTTGTGGTGTATATAAAGTTTCATAGAAATCCCTAAAAATTTTGTTTATTTTTTTAAGATCATATATTGTATTCCCAGATAAATCTTTAACAGCACATATAGTTGTTTTTTCTTTATTGATTTTTAACTGGTTAGCAAGAAATTGTCCGGATTTGTTACCATGTTCATAATTTTGCAGGCGAAGTCTTTGTACTAAGAATTTAGTCTTTTTATTAATAATTTCATTTAATTCTAGTTTTGTTTTGCGTAAATTGTTTAATATTTCTTGATCTTGGTGTGATACATAGGCTTTTTCTAAGGATTTGATGTTTTTTTCCAGTTCTTGAATATTTTTGTTTTCTTCTTTCTTCTTATGTGATGAGAAAGAGATTATTTTACCTCTCATCACGGCTTTCCCTGCTTCCCAGAGGACAGATGCTGATGTTCCAGGAATGTCATTAAAGTCTAAATATGAAGTCCATTCTTTTTTAAAGTATTTGATAAACTCTTCATCTTTGAGCAGCGATGTATTAAATCTCCAGTTTTTACTTGGTGTGGTATTATTCTTCTGCATTAGTGTTAAAGATACAGGAGCATGATCGCTGACAGCTATAGGATGAATCTCAGTGTCTGAAATGTCACTCAGCAGTGAGCTGCTGATCAAAAAATAATCCAGACGAGAGTAGGAGTGATGAACATGTGAGAAGAAAGAATATTCCTTACTGTTAGGGTGGAGGGAGCGCCATGCATCGCAAAGACCAAAGTCGCTCATATACTGTTTGATTATATTTGTGGACTGCCAATTACGCTGAGTTCCTGTTGTATTGAGCCTATCCATTTCTTCATTTAGTCCCAGGTTGAGGTCTCCCCCAAGAACAATTGTGCAATCTAGGTGTTCGGAGAGTGCACTAAAAAAACCGTGGAAGAATGAGGGGTCATCAACATTCGGACCATATATACTTACAATACCTAGCTTTTGGTTAAGTATAGATAGTTTGACTATTAGGAATCTGCCCTCTGGATCTATAACTGTATCGAGTACTGTGAAATTAATATTTTTATGTATTAGAATTGCTACTCCTCTTTGTCTAGAATTATAACAGGCTGAGAACACATTAGGAAACTCAGGTGTTTTAAGTTTATTCAGACCTGTGACAGGCATGTGGGTTTCTTGTAATAAAACAACGTCTGCCTGTAGTTTTTTAAGTTGGTTAAGTATTTTTAACCTTTTTTCCCTAGAGCCAGCTCCATGCACATTCCATGAGACAAACCTTAGCGTGCCCATAGTTGTGTGTTTGTGGCTAATGACATATGCTGTGTGTCTTGCTTAGACGGGTGAGGAAAATGGAAACACATCATTTTTTTTTTTATTTTTTTTTTTTTTGTAAATAGAGAGAAGAAAATGCGCAGCGTGAAGCTCCATAGGTCTGACTATGTGTGTGCATAATAACTAAAATGAGCAAATGTGTGCGTGTGTGTCCTATATCTGTGTGCACTGTGTGGCTGTTGTAAATGTGTTGCCTTTAAACGCATGTGTGTGCGTGATCGTGCAGAGTGAGCATGTAGAAATAGACAGTGTCCTTTGTGGATGGATAGGGAAACAGGTGATCGACATAGTGAAAGAAAAGAGAAGCAAGGAAACCAAAGAGCAAGGTGAGCGACAAGAGAGAGAGAGGGAAAAAGAAATAAGAACGGAAACATTCCAATTAAAGCATTGGCGGAGAGTGACGGTAACGTTATACTAAATTAGCAAACTGATATTACATAGTTAAGCAAAAGTTAATACAAGAGAGTGTGAGTGAAGAGAATAGCGCAGCGGATTCTTATCTGGTGTGCGGTCAATACAGCCATGGAGTGATGCCGGGGTCGCGGTAGAGCTGTCCGTCTATGGCAAGCCATTAGTGCCAAAATTCGCCACTTTTCTAACCCGTTTGATTAAGAAACGGCGTAAAAAACGCCGTTTAATTATTCAAAACGCCGAAAAAAACGGCGTTCTGTTTCGACAAACGCCGTTTTTTCCGACTCTCACATGGCGCCCTGAACGCACCATCCGAGTGACGTAAAAAGCGGCGTTCAAAGACAGACGGAAACGCCGTTTTTTCCGCCACTCGGCAGAAAACGCCGTTCAAAGATGCATAAAAACGGCGTTTTTTACGGCGTTCTGTGCCAGCTGTAACGGCGTTTAAAACGGCGTTTTATTGAAATTATGCAGGGCACTCCCCATGGTTCCCTCTTCCAATTACTTTCAACTCATTTCACCCAATCAAAGAAGAGGAAGTGCAGACCACACTAATGCATCACCGATTCACCTTGCTGCTAAGTGATTGCCTATTCAGTACCAGTGCTTGTCACAGTATTGAATTGTATTATAATCCCACTATGCATTTTGATGTTTAAAGCATGATCAAGCAAACAAACGACAGAATACTTTTTAATGAAACCTTAACTGTGTTACCTGTTATGGCAGCTAACAGGTAATGAGCAGAGCTAGCTCTCTATTTGGATACTCGGTGCATGGCTCCTTTGTTTACGTTAGGGATCAGCTGTTAGCGCTGCGCCCTGCAGCTGCGCTACCGGCAGACAGACCCTACGTCCCCAGTGAGGGAAGAGACGGGGGTGATGTCTCCCGAGAAGGACACCTTACACACCATCTCTCCTTCCTGTAATCACTGTAAATGTGAGATCGCTCCCTGATATGATCGAGGAGCTAATGACGCTAACCCGGTCACAGTGGCAGTACCCCGACACTGCCCGGTACTCCCTCTGTGAGTAGACTGCCCGGCTTCCAGCTGCTGCGGGCGGACAAGACGAGAGACAGCGGTGAGAGGAAAGGAGGGGGGACTGGCAGTGTTTGTTAAAGACAGTTGTGGGACCCCTGGGCACATCGCTGTGAAAGAACAACTCTGCAACAACACAGACATTGAGCTATTAGCCGTTAGCATCCGTGGAGGCAGCCTGTGACTCTCTGTGGTCCGCAGACTGCAAACGCAATCTCCGAGAGCTCTTCTTCTAATATCAGGGGACTTTCATCATGTCTCGCTGGACTCCACACTGCCCACCTTCAACCAGTATGTGACCTGCCCCATCGTAGTCAATAAAACATTGTACTTAATGTATGCCAATGAAAAAGTGGCATACAGTTCATCACCTCCCTGCCCAGGGAAGATCTGAACGTAACCTAGTGTGCCTTGTCCCTGTGTGCAGCACTTAGTGTGCACGGAGCCACTAATCACCCACGCAGTGCAGAGATGGTCCGCGGAGGGCATATGAATAAATAATGAAAGCAAATAAATGACAGTATGTTTTTTCTGAAACAAACGGAGACCTTAACTTTTATCAAAATCCTTGTGTGTTCAGTTTAAAGTAATACCACTGTATAACAGCCCACAAATTTAATAATGTTAACAGTATCTCAGGAATATTTTGCCCCATCAACATGCATTAAAAATAGATATGCAGTTTTGAATCAGACCTGCATGTTCGTTTCCTGAAAAGTGATGTAAATAAATAATCTCAAGAACATGAAATAATTGTTTCCATGTAAACTGGAGTTGTCCTTGTCAATGTCATCAGAGTACTCTGGATGTCTTACATGAATTTGAAACAGAGAGTGGCACATGACAGCGTTGCACATAACATAACTAGTTTACCTGTATGACATGAAGTAATTAAAAAAAAAGAATCCATGTAACTTGGTTATGGCTTCTTTCTGATAATTGTAGATACAAATCGGCTGCAGTGTGCATTATCTTGACAAAAGTATAAGATACTGAACCCGCTGATATGATGTGGTGGAGGAATACAAATACCTGGACACCCACATATATACATTTGCTGGACTGGAAGATCAAAACAGAGGCTGTACACAAGAAGTGGATGGGCAGGCTGTTTTTTGAGAGCAAGCTTATGTGTGCACCAAAATGTTAATGACAGGTGTTCTGTCAGGTCAGGTGAGTGCAGTGCACTTTAATGTGTTCTTCTTGGATCAGGAGAGCAAGCTCTGTGACTGGCCGCGCTTCAGAAGCTGTGGTGGAGAGGAAGTGAGTGAACAAACTGCCAAGCATCATGGATATTCCTCTCAATCCACCTCACCAGGTACTTCTCTAAAAGTGTGACTCAGGTCTGTTGCCCCAAAGGATACAGGAAATGCACTGATTTCCATAACAGAATCGTGTCTGTTTAAGGCTCCATGATGATAACTTTCCTGTGAGCGTTTGAAGATAACTGACATCATGGCTTTTAGCCTCATTGTTTCTGCAAAGAGATTTCTCCAGTCACTGAATCTTTTGATAAAATATATTTTTTATGCCTCTAGAGGATGGAACATTTTAAGTCTTTGCAACTTTACACTTGGGAACATTATTCTGAAATTGTTGCACAATTTGTTAATGGAGTTTTTTTGCAGATTGATCGACCTCTGCCCACATTTCCTCCAGAGCAACTCTGCTTCTCTAAGATGCTCTTTTAATATCTAATCATGTAACTGACCTGTTACTTTTAAAATATCCCTGCAGCTGTTTCTTTTAGTACCACTTTTCCAGCCTTCTCTTGCCCCATCCCAACTGTTTTGAAACATATTGCTGCCATCAAATTAAAATGGACTTATTTTTAACGACGTAGTCTCGGTGTAAACATTTGACATGTTTTCTATGTTCTACTGTGAACAAACTTTGCCTTTGACATTTGCAAATCACTGCTTGCTCTTTTTTTATTCACATTTTACACTCGAGTCCAGTATTTTCAGAACTATGTTTGTACAAAGCAAAACATAATGTGCTCAATAATGTTAACACTTTTTCTCTGCTGTGAACTGTCACAACATCAAACACACGCTAAACCACTTTATATCTACCACACTATACTGAGCCACTTTATTTTTTAATTATTTACTGTCACTGCTTTATAGTTGTATTTATCAAAATCAACAGCTGTAACTTTTAGATCAAGTTGACTTTATCGAGATTCAGTTTCAGTTGTAAACTTTCCATTTCACAACTTCCATCTTACACACTTTAAAAATCACTCAACATTTTTTATTGTCAGTGTCACACAGCTCGTTCTTGTATCTCCACTACTCAATGGTACATAGTAAACACGTATTATAACTTTTCACATTATATGTATCCAGTCACCTAGATATTTTGAAGTCTTTCCACTTGCTGCTATTATGTTTCAGTCAATAATTGAACTGTCTCAGTGATATGTGGAGTCCAGAAAGTATATTAAGCCAGTGATGAGTTCAATACCATGACTCCCTCTGGTGCCACTTAGTGGATTACATAGTTCTACCAGGAGGCTGCCTCGGACAAAAATCTGTAATGGGCTCAAGTGTCTCTCTGTCCGCAAGCCATGATTGTTCCACTGTTGAGTGAAGTCTTTCAAATCTCTGTTGATCCTTGGGAGATAGATGTAATGGAGAGCCCAAAGGTGCATTTCATTGTCAATGTCAATGATGCCTTCCTCCTCCAGGTGGTGAAATAAGTCACAGTAGACATTGGTCATTCCTCGCCACAGATCACCTCAGAGCCTCTCAGTTCTCTGATTATGGGTACTCCTTCCTCTTAGGGCACTTCCACGATCAAAGCCTCTGAAAATGTTCATCATCAGGCAGACAGCATTGTTTTCCCCACCTCTGTCTGTCCGGACCCTCCAGGGTACACCATAGGATACCACGGGTCTGATGAAACTTGATAAAACGGTACTGCTACGGTTGTTGTTTGAGGCATGAAGGAAGACCACAAGACGACTGTATCCATCAATAGCCCCATCAATGACTATCCTCCACCTAAAACCGTGGTCCATAAGAAGAAAAATATTATTTCTGCTTTGTTATTGAAACAATAGAAAACACACTCTTAATTGATTTACATGTGACTATTGCATGTCAAGTTTGAATTTTGCTCTGTATGTTGCTTGCGCTGTCTGTGTTCTCTCCTCTTCCCCTTTAAACATAACCAGTTGTGTTAGAGGACTGCCCATCCCAGGGCCTGGCTCTATTGGACGTGTCTTACTGTTTAACAATTATATTTGATGTAATGCTGAATTTCACTTTGGTCAAAATAGGTGTTCAGACAAAAGACAAATCAATGTGCTTGGTTACCTTATCAGCTTGTGATTTCCAGCAATGTGCCACAATGAGTTTGGACCTGCAACCTGATATGTTCTTCGTTCTGGTCTCCGCAAAACTGCTCTAAGGGCAGCTGCTCCAGGATTCATCCGTAACATGCTTGCTCAAACCCTCCTTCGCTGTACACGTAGTCCACGTACTCGCAGGGAGGCTCTGACAGCCTCAGGACCAGTTTGTTCATTGCCAGCGACAATGTCCTGCACATGTTCATCCAAGGCACTGTCAGTCAGTTCCGCATACATTGATGCACGGGTGAAATGATACTGTCTGAAATCAGACAAAAAAACACGAGTGATTTATCACTACCATAACAACACACTTCATTACTTGACTAGTGGTGCACATTCAAATATACTAATTTTTACAATTTCACAATACCATTTAATTTGAATAAACAGTGAGTGTGTGTCACAAAGAAATGAAAGTCACACTGGTTTGAAAAGTCACTGACCGCAGACGTCTTCAAATTGTACGAAGTGAAACACTCAAAATATCAGCCATCTGAGGTGCAGTGAATCCACATGACTTCAGGAATGAAAGCTGTTCCCGAGTGATAAGGTAAAGGGATCTACCTCTACCTCTGTTGAAAACCACTGGTGCCTGGTATCCAAAACAGCCTGAAAATATATAAGCGTTTGGTAAATAGGTAAAGGCACCCCATATATCAGGTAAATATATCAGGTAAATAGGTAAATATTTGGAAAATAGGTTAAGACAGAGTCATAATTTATTTCACACTGTTGGTGAGTCAAGGAATCGACACAATATGTGCTTACCTTGTTGCCCATGCTGAGTAGACAGTTCGACATCCTGAATCAATTCAGCCAAGTCACGCAGAAGTTGATCTGCTGCAGTTACATTGATCAGTCTTCCTCTTGCCCACTGAAGGCTTCTCTGCATTGTCTCCAACCTCAAAGATATCCAAAAATTACTTCTTAATTCATGTTATATTCTCAGGCCATATTCCCCTTAAACATTTTAAATGTTAAATGTTTTCGATCTTGCTTTGATCATACCTCCTTAACGCTAACTGTAGCACATCTGGCCCAACATCGTCCATCAGCAGCTGCCGTGTACAGTCATTAAGAATGTTCTTGCACCTTGAGATGAAAATCCTCCAGGCCATACTTTGTAATGGTCTGGTTGAGTCACAACTATTTTTCCACAGTGCCTGCTCTACTTGGGGTGCTGGCTGCTCTACTTCATCACTCCACCGAGGATCACCACCTGAGACAAATCAAGCCAGCTGTATTTAAGACCACTGTTCACAACCAGTCTGTGCCATATTATCTGTTAACCTATGTTAGTTATTGGCCTCACGTTGCTCAAAGCTCTAGTACTTACCTCTCTGTTCATGTCTTCTTAGTTACTTCCTGGACAACCTTTCACACTCGCAATAGCCTCACTCCCCTGGACACGGATCTCCATTTGCTCCTCAACAGCTGATAACCTCTCACTCCTTTTTATCCATTCGTGCATTACTCCACCTGCAAACAAGTAAGACTGTTCAGACTGCCTATTTGGATCTTTTCTGAACTTCTTCCAAGACCCTCCTGACTCTGCTCTCCCTCTGTTGCAGTACCTGTAGAGGCTACGCCTACACTTGAAGCCACTGAAGTGTTTGGTGGCAGGGGTGAGGCAATGTAACTGTTATGAATTAAACTTGTGACAACTCAAGCTATACTTGTCTTGTACGGTTAAGATTGTTTTTGTATTCATCAGTTTTATTTGCTTGTCTTTGTCCAATGTCATTGATCATAACAGCACAGAGTTTACAAACTGCTTGTTCTGACCAAAAACACCTGGCTTGAGTTACGTTTATCTTAAATACATTTCCATAAACACACCATATGTAAAAACACAAAAGGTGACCCGTAGCAGCACACATAAGGTAACAACACAAAAATGGGTCGCACAGTGCCGCTCCACCATCAACTCTCACACCACTGTTTCACTTGCCGAGCTCCAGCAGCCACAGGTCATGTTACTGTTCCCTCGAGTATGAACTACCGTAGTCCATGTTCACAGCATTTTGCTCCTAGTTGTAGAACTCAAAGTTAACATTCACGCATTCTAGCCTTGTTTTTAATTTTACCTTTTGCATCACATACACATACTTGTCTGTTTTTTTCTATTTTATTACTATATTTCTATTTCTATTGTACAGCACTTTACAAACACACCTGTTAGACCAAAGTGATATATAAATAAATGATGATGATGATGATGTAAAGAACATTTTCTGTTAACTTCACTCTGAGCCTGCGCTCGAATCTGCTCCTGAGTGCACTTCATGTTTCTCGTTGTTTAAGGAAGAGAGTTCAATTTTAGTCTTAGTCATTCACAGTGAGACGATAGTTGTAGGACATAACCTGCTTGCTGGTGTTTTTTCATAGACAAACTTGGACTATATTAGAAATCTATATATTACTGTGATCCTACAAAGACAAGAATTTCAATTATTACTTTCAACAGGTTTATATATTTAAATAAATCAAAAATTCCATGTTAGTCTTATGAAAAATGTGACTGAGCACTTTTGGAAACAATCTGTCATCACTTTAAGTATTGAGACTGTGAACAGTTACAGAATACATCTGAAATAAATGGCAGATTCTAACAGGTTATAGTTCTGTTAATAGAGCTTTTGAATCTATGCTTCATACATATTCCTATCTTTAATAACAGTATGTCAACGATGTCAACCAATATTTTCATATTTCAAACACACACCCAAGTTAAAAATTTGAATCTCCACATCTTCTACTCTGCATATCTGAAAAATCAGTTTTGATAATGTTACAATTCCATTGTCAAATGTTCCCATCTATGTTATTCATCTTTGTTTATTTTAAATGCTGTCATTAGTTTTTATTTTTTTTCCAACTTATTAACAAAATGAACATGGTCTACATTGTTTTGTTCACTTGAATAAAACAACATTGAATAAAACAACATTTTTGTATCGTACTCTGGGTTCTTGAAGACCACGCTGTCTTTTAACTTTATTTTCTGCATATACTGTTCTTTACTCTTTGAGGCTGTTCTCCTGCCATTCTGTGTTCCTAGTGCAAAGTCTGCATTTCTGTGTCCTATCTTTAGTTGGTTACTGCTTTATATTGTTGACCTCTAGTCTTTTGTGCACTTGCTTTTGCTTCCGCTGGTCATACTTGTTTGATTCAATTCACCTGTGTCTTGTTTCTCCCAGCTGCGTCCTCTCTCCCTAATCAATATTATTATCTCTCTTCACTGCGGATTTGCCGCACTCATATTTAAGGTCAGTTTTCAGTTCATGGAGTTTGTCTTTCAGTCTGCAGTGTCGGGTTTACTGATAGCTTAACAGTCTCATGTGGCTCTTTGTATACCCCACTGTATTACTAAATCCTGGTATTGTAGATACAACTATACATGCGTTTAAAAAGGCACATGCGTGCTTATAAGGATGAACATCAAAAGCTGAAAATTCGGAACATCTGTCACGATCTAATTCAGATGAGTTTACTGAAATTGCAACTTGGTGTTGCACTATGACTTCATGGTTTGACAGTCTGTTAATCCTGCTTACTGGAAAAAGGCTCTTGGGATAATTACTCGGCTGTAGAGATAAATGACTAAGTTTCTCCCATTGAACATATTGTACACTTACGCATTGAACACTTACGCACAACCTCACCGGAAAAATCAATGCGCAATTACGTGGCTCTAATATTAGAGCCACGTGATCAATGGTGGCCGAGGCGACGGCAAGGCTAAGGCTAGCTTTGTAACGAAATATAACAAAAGTATGAAACGAAAATGTGTTCTTTGTTGCTGGACTGTAAGATGAAAGTAGACACAATTTCGGGCTCCTACATTTTGTCCGAAAATGTAAATTAATGAGTTTTTTACTGTACTGGAAATAAGAATAGAAGAAAATGTATTCATTCTTACCTTATACTAATCGTGGTGAAGACCAGTGCAGTGCAGGAACTGATGCCTTCTCGGGTGAATTCCGCTGAGAGTAAACGTAATGTCCCGCTCTACTGTACAAGACTGGTGAATGGTTACCTGGAGGGATGTACCACTGTGAAAGGGGTGCTACGGAATAGTCCAAGTGATCGCTGCTTTAATTTCCCGGTCAACTATACATAAATTGCACGTCGACATGAAATAAAAAGCATTCTGTCATTTATTTGCTTGATTATGCCCTCCGCGAAGCATCTCTGCACTGCGTGGGTGATTAGTGGCTCCGTGCACACTAAGTGCTGCACACAGGGACAAGGCACACTAGGTTACGATCAGATCTTCCCTGGGCAGGGAGGTGATGAACTGTATGCCACTTTTTCATTGGCATACATTAAGTACAATGTTTTATTGACTACGATGGGGCAGGTCACATACTGGTTGAAGGTGGGCAGTGTGGAGTCCAGCGAGACATGATGAAAGTCCCCTGATATTAGAAGAAGAGCTCTTGGAGATTGCGTTTGCAGTCTGCGGACCACAGAGAGTCACAGGCTGCCTCCACGGATGCTAATGGCTAATAGCTCAATGTCTGTGTTGTTGCAGAGTTGTTCTTTGACAGCAATGTGCCCAGGGGTCCCACAACTGTCTTTAACAAACACTGCCAGCCCCCCTCCTTTCCTCTCACCGCTGTCTCTCGTCCTGTCCGCCCGCAGCATCTGGAAACCGGCAGCTCCACACTCATGTCCGGAGTTTGCGGTGTTAGCCAGGACTCCGTTAGCATCATAATGCTACACTGCGGTAGCGCAGCGCTAATAGCTGATCCCTCAAGTAAACAAGCGACCCATGCGCCACAAAGTTAAGGTCTTGTTACAGAAAAAGCATTCCGTCGTTTGCTTGTTTCATCATGCTTTAAACACATCAAAATGCATAGTGGGTAACAAGCACTGGTACTGAATAGGCAATCACTTAGCAGCAAGGTGAATCGGTGATGCATTAGTGTGGTCTGCACTTCCTCTTCTTTGATTGGGTGAAATGAGTTGAAAGTAATTGGATGAGGGAACCATGGGGAGTGCCCTGCATAATTTCAATAAAACGCCGTTTTAAACGCCGTTACAGCTGGCACAGAACGCCGTAAAAAACGCCGTTTTTATGCATCTTTGAACGGCGTTTTCTGCCGAGTGGCGGAAAAAACGGCGTTTCCGTCTGTCTTTGAACGCCGCTTTTTACGTCACTCGGATGGTGCGTTCAGGGCGCCATGTGAGAGTCGGAAAAAACGGCGTTTGTCGAAACAGAACGCCGTTTTTTTCGGCGTTTTGAATAATTAAACGGCGTTTTTTACGCCGTTTCTTAATCAAACGGGTTAGAAAAGTGGCGAATTTTGGCACTAATGGCTTGCCATATCCGTCCACGTAGAGCCGGTCCACGGCGATGACAGCCCGGGAGCCTTTCTGAATAAAACTACGTCGGACTGGGAACAGGACCCTGCGTCGTTCCAGAATCTCTCTGGGGAACTGGTCGTTCACGCTGAAGTCCGTTCCTTTCAGCTCTCTGCCGCGACTCTTCACCTGCTCCTTCTGCTTAAAGTGGCCGAATTTGGCCACAATAGGACGCGGTCTCCCGCTTCCTGTCTTCGGAGCCCCGATGCGATGCACTCTTTCAAACCCTATGTTTTTCACCGTGTCCTCCGGCAGCTTCAGGTGGATTTTAATGAAGCTTCTCACGGTCGTTTCCGGGTCCTCTCCGGCAGACTCTGGAATACCAGAAAACACAAGATTATCTCTCATGCTACGGGCTTGTAAATCCATAACGGTCTCTTTTATTTTTTTATTTTCTAAGTTTAATTGGGTCACATTTTCGGTTAGAGATTTGACCGAGTCCCATAGCGTGGCGTTTTCTGCAGCAAGTGTTTCCACCTGCTTCTGGCTGAACTCCAGGGATTCTTTTAGAGATTGAAATTCCCGGTGTAAGATCTCCACCAGGGACAGCCTCGCATCAAAACTGGACAATCGCTTATCGATTGACTCCAGGATGTCGACGATATCTTTGCCGGCAGGCGATGTTGTGCCGGGGGAGTCTGCCGGGTGATATCTTTTAGATGATGGCGTCTCAGTTTTGGCCGGGGAAGACATGCTCTGGGCCTTCTTCATTACTAAATCTTCGAAGCACCGGTCGATGTATTCTTGGAGAGCGTCTAAACTCTCCTCGTTGTTCTCCAGGGTGTTAGAGATGATAGGGCAGATGTTGTTAGTTATATGACAGTTGGTTAGTTTATTTGACAATACTGAAGATTAAAGAAACTTTGTTAAATTCTAGGCTACCATTCGTTTGTTTTGTTTTTTTCCGCCAAATCTCCGGCGTCTGACGTCACCTACAACATGGGTCCTTACCTTACCGCCGTCAACTTTCATTAAATACATGAAAAACTATTTTGTGAAAAATAACATTTGTTTTTCCAGCTTACTTCACTGTTCTCTCACCCTCAGTCCTCCTCACTGAACTAGAAACTAGAAATGAACAAAAATAGGATCTTTTAATAATTATTATTAGTGGGGGATCAACAGCAGCACAGCACACTGCTTAGTTATGTAAAATCATCATCAATGAATGTGGGTGAAAAAGAAGCTACAGATTTAAAATTTTTGGTGAATTTCAGTGCATTGACACTTTTACCTGCTCTGTCCCTTTCTTTCCCTCTCGATCCTCCTCTCTCAGTCTTTGTGCTGTCACTCAAAAGTTAAACATTTATAACAGTATTCAAACTGAACACAGGCTGTTGCTGGACATAGACAGGTAGCATCATTTTATTTGGATCTGGAGGTGTACTTTAAACAAACATTAAATTGACCAGAATAGGAATATAATTTTTTTTTTTATGCCTGTCCCGTTTGGTTCTTTGGCCATCAGAATTATTGTGGATCATCATGGCCTTGTCAAATTGGTCCATTTGATTGACCTTCATTATTATTATGTATGTATTTTATCTTCAGTTGTTACAGAAGGGACAGACATGACTGGGGGATAGGACAGGGAGAAAGAAAGAAAGATAGAAAGAGAGGGAGAGAAAGAAAAAGAGAGGGAAAGAGGCACTTTAAAAAAAATCACCCGGATCACCTGTTGAGAGAAGAAAAAACAGAAGAGAAAAAAAGCAAAAAAAACCCCCACCATCGCAATAATCTAGCTAACAGTAAATAACAGTAGATACTAAATATTGAATGTTATTGTGCAGCACGCAGGACGGACAGCGCACAATGTGCTTTGAGGTAGCAGCCAAGAAAGGTGTAGTTTGTGTCTGTGAACACCCGTGTGCACACCTGTGTGGATCTGCGCGCTTGTATTCAAAAGGTTTCTCCATGTAACGATCTGGTAGAGGGTGTAGAGAGCCATAGCCCCGTCCCCCAGGGCATGAAGCAGGCATGGAGGAGATCCAGGCCCTAGACATCCAGAGGGCCCAGAGTGCGAGAGCCCAAAGAGGACCATTGGAGGGGCAACCGTGCCACCCTCCTGGAAGGAGCTGAGGAGAGCCCCAGACAAGGGGTCACCTAGCAGCCACGAAGCAGAAGCCAGAGGGGGCTGGAGTGACGTGCCCACGGGCTCTGTCGGCAGCCGGCTGTACCAAAGTGGACCGAGCCCCAGGCCCAGAGGCCCGAGGGCCACGGGCGCCAAGCCCCGCCAAGCAGCCACCAGGTGTGAGCCGGTACGTACCTGAGTACCCAGCCCTGCCCACCAAGAACCACCAACCACCGACAGAAGTGGGCACCGGCACCAGAGGTGAGGTTGAATACACAGACCGTCCTCTGGACGCCGTATAACGTGCCCACCCCCAAGGCCCTATCATTACACACTATCATGTGTAATGATAGTGTGAGTAATGTGGATGTCTAGGTTGCGGAATAAAATTGAGGCACAGGCGGCCAGAAGGGGACAGAGGGCGAGTGCCTCCCCTGCATCCTAGTGACACACCTGCATCTCAAGGCCCTGCATGTGTGGGCGGTTGTGGAAGAGGGAGGGAGTTGAGGATGGGGAGGGAAAGAAGCGAGGGGCAAGTAGCCCCTCCCTGGGGCCAGCTTCCCCGCTGACCCCAGCAGGCACCCTCGCTCTCTAGAATCCACAAAGGCCAGGGGGCCCAGGCCCATCCGGACTGGGGCTCACGGCAGCTACACCGCCCAGCCCCACACAACACGAGGCAGCCCACCCGCCCCATCGCAGAGAAAACTGCACCCACCCCATCATCCACTCATCTTCCAGACTACACAAGACAATAGACACCCAGGTTGAGTTCATTCTTCACCTCTCCTATATCTCTCCCCCACCTGCATTGTGAACTCCTGGAGAACAGAGAACTCCTGCAAGGATGTAACAACCTCTCCGCCAGTTGAAGAGCCCCCCAGTTGGGCCGATGCACCAGAGGCCCCCGACACCAGGACTGAGCCCCCCTGCACCCACCCGCCCACAACCCCGGTGAGATAACAACCAGGACCCAAGCCCCCAAGGCCCAGCCAGAGCCCCAGCCCGGACACAGAGCACCCCCAGAACCCCAAGCCTCCACGCCCGGCCCGGCCCCACTCAGGGGCAGAAAGGCTACCAGGCCAGTAAACCACGTCTGCCAGCACAGACCCTCTCCCAGCCCCGTTGCACACACGAGGAAAACACCATCTAAGAGCCACCAGAGCCCCTAACCAGGTCATGACCACAACCCCCGGGTTAGGCCCTCCAGGGAAAACATCCCTAGGGAATCCCCAGATGCCCTAAGCCCATCCCTACCCCCACATCAACCACAATAGCGAAGGCGAGACCGAACTACGACCCCCCACCCCCACTAGGTGATGGAGCTGATCAAAGGAGCCCAGAGGGATTGATCTAATGTGGTGGCAGAGACTGTATCAAGACTAATGTGATCTATTAGATCACATGTGTCAAAGTCAAGGCCCGTGGGCCAAATCTGGCCCACGAATGAATAATTATGGCCCCCGGGATGATATTTGATTAGTATTAGAATCGGCCCACAGGTCACAGCCGCCTGCTGGGGTTTTGCACGCACCAATACTCCATTCCCCACAATGCAACGGAAGCCCGCGAACTCACTGCAGCGCTGCAAGCGGGGCTCGGCTTCATTATTCATTCATTATTCATCAGCATTCAGAGCAAATGTCAACTTTCAGCACCTCCCCTCCCCAACAATGGCTAAACGGAAGGTGTACGGTGAGCACAGGGAATTTCAAGCTAGGTGGGAGGCAGAGTACATGTTCACGGAGGTAAAAGGCAAACCTGTTTGTCTTCTGTGTGGAGAAAGTGTGGCTGTAATGAAAGAATATAATCTAAGAAGGCACTATGAAACCTCTAAGAAACACAAAGACAAAGACAAGAATATGGACACGGAACAAAGGCTACAGAAGGTGGAAGAATTAAAATGAGGTCTTAAGTCCCGGCAGGCTCTGTGAGCCTGAGCAGAAACACCGTTGCTGAACGTATAGACCAGCTGTCCACCAATCTAAAAGAACAGCTTGTGGAAAAGGGAAAAGATTTCATTGCATATTCCCTTGCTGTGGATGACAGCACTGACACAACTGACATTGCCCAGTTGTCAATTTTCATTCGTGGAGTGGACTCCAACCTGACCGTAACAGAAGAGTTTTTGGCGTTACGTCCGATGCATGGCACGACTACAGGACAAGATCTGTATGAAGAGGTATCCAGATGTGTAAATGAGATGGGACTGCCTTGGGAAAAACTCATGGGATTGACAACAGACGGAGCACCCGCGATGTGTGGACACAGGAGTGGATTGGTGGCAAGGATACGTGAGAGGATGCGGGACGAAAATGTCACAGAGGAGCTGACAGCTTATCACTGCATAATACACCAGGAGTCATTATGTGGCAAAGCCTTGAAAATGGAACATGTAATGACCATCATAACGCGTGCAGTTAACTTCATCAGAGCCAAAGGTTTAAATCACCGCCAGTTCAAGGCATTTCTGGGAGAGTTAGATACAGAGTATGGTGACTTGCCCTATCACACAGATGTGCGATGGCTAAGCCAGGGAAAGGTGCTGCAAAGATGTTTCGAGCTTCGTGAGGAGATCTGTCTGTTTATGGAAAGCAAAGGGAAAGACACAACAGAGCTTCGAGATGAAACATTTATGTGTGAAATGGCGTTTCTGTGCGACATCACAAGCCATCTGAATGTGATGAACCTGCAACTGCAGGGACGGGGGTGTGTCATCTCTGATATGTACAGTACGGTGAAGGCGTTTAAAACCGAGCTGAGTCTGTGGGAGACACAGATGCAGAAAGAAAACTTGAGCCACTTCCCCAGCTGCCAGACCATGAAAGAGAAGCTCTCTACCGCTGTGTTCCCAAGTGCACAGTTTGCCGATAAACTCAACATACTTGCCGCCGAGTTCCGACGCCGATTTGCTGACTTTGAAGCTCAAAAAAGCAGGTTTGAACTACTTGGCAATCCTTTTGGAGTTGATGTGGAAAGCGCACCACCAAACGTCCAAATGGAGTTGATTGAGCTCCAGTGCAATGACATACTGAGGGAAAAATATGAGAGAGTGGGTGCCGCTGAGTTTGCACGTTTCATCCCCGACACAATGCCTCAGCTGCGCATCCAAGCTGCTCAGACGCTCTCCATGTTTGGCAGCACATACCTGTGTGAACAATTGTTCTCTTTGATGAAGCTAAACAAAACATCACACCGGAGCCGTCTTACTGATAAACACCTTGACTCAATTCTGAGGATTTCCTCAGCTCAGAGCCTGACCCCGAACATTGATGAACTCGTACAAAAGATGAGACACCACCAAGTATCAGGCTCAGGCTCAGACAAGTCAGCATCGCAGAACATTTACGTATTTTTAGTTTTTAATTCAGTTAAATTTTTTACATTTGTTTCTACAAGATGTGATTTTTCTTTGAAGGAAGTATTGTTTTGTCTGTGTGCCATAGATTTTTGTATTTTATCTTATTGTATTTTATTTATTTATATTTATTTTTCAGTTAATAGACTCAGGGAAAATTGCAGATAAGAGCCATGAGAAAGAATACAACTGATTTTATTTTATTTTTTTCAATGTTCTCTTTTTACTATTGGAAAGCAGTAATTGGTAGGATCATAGAGCAGCACAATATTGCACTTTCAGTTTATAATGCATGCAATTTCATTTATGCATTTATCTTGATATTAAGGAGCATATTTTGTTTACGAATGACATTTACTTTTTTGCTGTTTGCCTGTTGAAAATGTTTTCTTTCGAAATAACTGAGAGCCATCAGAAAATATTGCTTTATTCATTTAATGTACAGGACATGTCATTTTTCTTTGAAGGAAGTTTGTTTTTGTCTCTGAGCCTGTTGAAAAATGTTTTCACTTGAAATTACTGACAGAGCCATAGAAAATATTGGATTATTCGTTTAATCGTTAAATAATATACAGTACACTGTGCTAGGTCTTGGTTCAATAGGTTATGTGCAATCATTTTAATATGTTTTAATAAACATTGAACCAGTCCGGCCCTCAGCTTGTAGCAAATTTGTTTTTTTGGCCCTCTGATGTATTTGACTTTGACATCCGTGCTCTAAAGGAAAAAGGCGCATATTCCATACAGCCATTACTTCAGTGTCTTGATGACATTAAGGCTTGGGTGTCTATTAACTTTTTAAAATTCAATGATAAAAAGACTGCGCTGATGGTTTTTGGTAGCCCCACTGAGACCCCCCATATGTATTTAGATAGCTTGGCCCAGTATAATAAGCCAACTGTCACAAACCTGGGGGTCATAGTGAACTCTGAACTGAAGCTTGACAGTCAGATTAAGGCAGTGGTCAAATCAAGCTTCTCTCAGCTCAGGCAGCTGCTACAATAAAGCCAATTCTTTCACGGCAGCACTTTGAGACAGTTATCCATGCCACTGTTAGCACTCGGCTGGATTACTGTAATGCACTTTTTAAAGGGGTCAGTGCTTCATACGTTACTCATCTACAGAGTTGTCTTTTAACTGGCACTTGAACGTTTGAGCACATTTCCCCTATGTTAGCTTCACTTCACTGGCTGCCAATTTCTTTGAGGATTCATTTTAAAATTCTTTTATTTGCTTTTAAAGCCCTCCATGGCCTAGCCCCATCTTTTCTCTTTTCTCATATAAGGCTGCTGCAGCCTTATATGCCTACCCGCTCTGTCAGCTCAGCTGATGCTGAAGGTACACAGGACTGAGCGTCAACTTAGAGGAGATCATGCTTTTGCTGTTGCAGCTCCTAAACTGTGGAACAATCTGCCTTTAGAGATTAGACAGACCTCTTCTCTGCCTGTTTTTAAGTCACTTCTGAAAACCCATCTCTTCACCCGGGCCTTTGACGCCTTGTGAGATGTTAGTTTTAGTTTATTTGTATTTTAGTTGATTGTATGGTGTTTTATCTTTTTTTTTTTTTATATATAGGGCTGTTTTAATTTTTATGTGTTTTATTTTTTGCTGTTTTGTTTTATTCTATTGATTTTAACTTATTTACTGTACAGCACTTTGGTCGTGTGCTGGGTATTTTAAAGTGCTTTATGAATGAAGTTGGATTGGATGATCCTTCACACCACAGCCACTCAATATTCATATTCCACAGGACACATTAACATGTCTCTTCAGCACATCTCATCATCACAACTCTCACCAGCTTATCAAGTTATCAAGCACTCTCTCCTCCCTTGTCCTCTGCCTATAGGTTTATTTTGCTACCAAGAGTTTTGTTTGAACCCACGTGGACATTTGTCCATTGGATCTTAAGTCCAACGCCTTCACCACTCGGCCATCCTGGTTCAAAAGCGTTGAGCTGTGTGGCAAACGGTAAAATTATTAATCATAGCATCAAAATGCTTTTTACAAAGTTATATATGAATAAAAATAAATCCTAGTAACAGGGCAGTGTTGCTTTGACAGAGAGAACAAAGTGTGCAACAGCTTTTATTTAAAAACTAGGTTTGTGCAGTTTGGAGACTACAAGGTAAAAATATAAAAATAATGCATTACAGCATCAACAAAAGGCCTGTTCCTCACAGCCACACTGACCCGAACACGCCTGTCAAACATTAGTTAATAATTACAGTTTTAAAATGACTTTTTTTCATAGTAATACAAATAAAATGATACATTTTTGTTTGTTTGTTTTTAACAGCTCAGTGTTGGATTAATAGAGAGCACACAGTCTGTTAAAATCGTTTTAAGTAAAAGATTTTTCCCATTTAAAAACTTCAACTAAAACATAACAAATAAAAAATACAAGAATATACTTTGATTGTAAATCTCCACATATCAGCAGATTTTCTTGTGTAACCTCTACTTTGTCCAGAAAGTAAAGTCAGGATTATTGGTGGTGTATTTTTGTCATCCTGAAGCTTTCAGACACATGACGTCATGCTGAGCTGAACCTCTGCTCTACAACAGAAACATGAGAGTGTTTACAGGGGGCTGCAGGGATGATTGTAGTTTTCATTTATTAACTCTGCACAAGCAAAGAATTACAAGCATGGTTATGAGGTTTTTCCTGAAGCTTTATCTCCACCGAGTGAGCAGCAGCGCCCTCTGCAGTTTGTGTGTTGAAGTGAAAAAGCTTACGGCACCTGGTTTTCCCAGGCGGTCTCCCATCCAAGTACTGACCAGGCCCGGCCCTGCTTAGCTTCCGAGATCAGACGAGATCGGGCGTGTTCAGGGTGGTATGGCCGTAAGCGAAAACGTCCTGTAGGAACAGCCTTTTTTATACATGATGTAACGACACACACTCCAAACGAAACAAATGTTTGAATTACAAAACACACTGTGTGCTCTCTGTCACTTTAACACTGTGCTGTAATCAACTAACATGTGTTATTATGAAGCTGTTACTGCGGGAAAAGCACTTTTGCAGCTCAATGTTGAAGCTGCAGTTAATAACGAATAGCTGCATGTTTTCGCTGTAATATATGAAATTTAGCACAATAATATATAATAAACTATGAGACATTTGCCATTTATAAAATGCCCTTTATATAGCAGCTCTCTCGCTTACGGCCATACCACCCTGAACACGCCCGATCTCGTCTGATCTCGGAAGCTAAGCAGGGTCGGGCCTGGTCAGTACTTGGATGGGAGACCGCCTGGGAATACCAGGTGCTGTAAGCTTTTGCACTTCGACACACAAACCGCAGAGGGCGCTGCTGCTCATGTTTATGCTCACAGGCATGAAAAGTTACATTTCTGGGTAATAAAATCTTTTTTCTGTATTTTTAACATGGGAATATTATATTTCCATCTTGTCTTCCAGAGTAATCGGATTAATGATAAGACAAAAGTAGAACAAGGAAAGAATAGGCCATGTATCTCACGTTTAAACAAAACTGATGTTTTTTGAAAAATCTCACACAGATAAACAGTTACAGGAAATTACTTTTCCTTCACAACAAACATCAAAGAGTCTGTGGTTTTCTTTATTAATTGTACTTGAGCAGAAGCTGTAAAGGAAAATTTCTATTATTCTAATTTAAAGTGTTTAAGTTCTTAAGCATATGCTTAGTTGTGACACTGTAATAGACTGTTCAGTGGAAGTTTCTAAACTAGATGAACTTATTTCAGCCTCATTAGTTGAAGAAGACAACTCCCTATTGCATGCATAATATACCACTGAAATGTATAGAACAGCTTTCAAAAACAAGTTTGAATTTATTTAGGATTTTCTCAAATGCACAAAGTGCCAAAAGCATACACACAGTCAAATCTTTTCATATGAGGTGCTGAAGGTTCTGCACCTCATAACTCAACAAGCCCTATTAACTTCTCATTAGTGATCATGGCTGACTACAAGTGTTAGTTTCTCTTCGCAGCGTAAAAAGGATTAGCTTAAAACCACTTGTTGGATTGACCAATATTTAGAACAACGGAAAGTCCAAGGAACTCACTGTAAACCATTTTAAGCCATTGTTATACACTTACAGATTTGTTTCAAACAATCGTTTGTAATTACAAGTTGTTTGATTATGTTACCACTTTGCCAAGGTCTGGAAGAAGACCCAAAGAGTTCCCCTTAGATCAGAGGGAATTTGTTATTACTGTGAACTGAGGATCCCAACCACTTCTGGAAAGACAGCTTTATGGGCAGACTAGACTATGACTGAGCTATATGGCCACAATGACAACAGTATGTTTGGTGTATCAAAGGTGATCCTTTGAAATCTGAGAACACTGTACCAGATGTTAAGCCTGGTGGTGGTAGGATCATGCTCCGGGGCTGATTTGCTACCAGTGGTACTGATCAACTGCACAAAATGGATGGAAT
The DNA here is from genome assembly GCF_001858045.2 of Oreochromis niloticus. Classification (NCBI taxonomy): domain Eukaryota; kingdom Metazoa; phylum Chordata; class Actinopteri; order Cichliformes; family Cichlidae; genus Oreochromis; species Oreochromis niloticus. The sequence goes on from NW_020327039.1 coordinate 56,717, forward strand.
AATGAAGAAGGAGGACTACTAAAGTGAGTTTACAATCCAACATAGAAACTGATCTTCACAGATGGAAAACTTCTATATTCAATGTTATGCCAAATCCTCAACTTATTAGTAAAAGAAAACAATTTTCATTATAAAATATGTTCTGATGACATTCAGTTGGATCTGATTTACACATCAGAGGCTTGGTCAAGTAAATGAACATGAAATAAAGAGCAGAAAAAACTGCATGAGAAAATATTCAAAACGTGACTTTCCGTGAAGCCGTGCTGTCACACTGTGGCTAGACTGAGGGTTTGTCAACCGTCAGATGACACTGCATCACAGAATTTTCGCTAACCACTTTCTTCTTTTCATGACCACAACTCAACACCTTATGAGTGTTTGCAGCTTGCAAACTGTGAACAACTGAATCTGTCCTGAGAGCAGAAGAAACTTCTATAAATGCAAAAACTCTAGATGTTATCACACTAACTACATATGTTATAATGCAATCTTTGTGTAATTTAAAACTCTGAATTCAAGGTTATAAATGGCTGTTTTTGACACCTTTTGAGTTTACCTTTATTAATTTCACTTTTACAAACTGCTTATTTTGCCTTGTTTGGTGTCATTCTTTTCAGCACACCAGCACAAATAAGAATTTACAGTTATTATTTCATTCTGACTGTATTTTTGATAGACAAACACACACACACACAAAGCTACACTACACAGTCAAAAAATTCCAGAAATCTCTCAAATCTCAAAACTTGCTGTCAATGTCGCTGTTCTTTCTTTTGCATTCACTCCAAGAACCCTTTTCCATAGCAAATGCCACATGCTGTCATATAATTTTGGCTGTCATGCTGCATTTCTGCCCCCCAATAGGAAATTGAAGTTGTGTTTTATTTTAATTTTTCCTTAGAAGATGCAGTTTTTACTGTTTCTTCCTGCACTAAAGGTGATTTTCAAAACTGGTATGTAGTTTGATGTCCGCATTTCTGACCCAAACTGAAACGAGACTCAGTGAGGGTTCGATGTCATCTTAAATCGATCACGTGATTTGGATGCTCTAGTTTGTCTGTAGACTCTAGAGGGTAATACGTTCTCAGTTTATTGCTTCACACCAGACAGCCTCCTGTAATTCAGAAAGCACCTTTAATGCTTCAATACAAATTAAGAAGGTAAATAACAGCCAGATGCTGCTAATGAACTGCACTTGATTAACTGTTTACCAGCAAGTGTGAGCACCTCTACGAAAGAATAACATTTGACAGTTAACACAATTATCATTATCTTCCCAGTAATCATGTCCCAGAAAATTCACTCCAGGGTCAAACTGTGCAATGGTTAGAAAAAGCTTAAAAATCCAAGGTTACATCTCAGACTCTACAGGCCTCAGTTAGCATGTTAAATGTTAAAGTCCATGACAGTACAATTAGAAAAAGGCTGAATAAGTGTGGCTTGTGTAGGTTGTCTGTTTTACTGCAATATTAGCGACGTGTGGGTGTTGTTGTGTGCCTTGTATCGGAGCTTTGCTCGTAAGACTCATCAATCGTGCTGTGGGAGAATCTGATACAAAGGCAGACACCATGATGCCACTTTTGGGAAATGGGGAGTCACAGTATGAAAACATTATGGTGAAAGATTTAGTGTAGTTTTATCTGCCTTAGGGCAGATAAAAAGGGGGACTTGTAGGAATGTTTAGCTTATTTTAGAGTTTAGGAATGTGTTAGATAGGATATAGAATTGTGAGACACTGACACTGCCCTGGATATAAATAAAGGCCTGACTGTGTCATGAACTTAGGAGTAGATTTTAGGAGACCCTCCCCCAGTTGAACTGTGAAAGTAAGACAAAGAGGAGTTAATGCTGAGTGGAAATTCCCCAGAGGATACCTGGGTGGGGGTCTCAACATTTGTAACTGGATAACTGTGGTCTGGAAGGGAGATGGACTTTTATGACTGGGAGGAAGTCACGTACACAGAGACACACACAGTGCTTAAACTGTTACACTCATATATCCACATGCACACTCACTCACGTGCACTCACATAGACACGCGAGTACGCGCACACACAGGCGCTCACGTGCTCGTGCATACACACAGACACACAGAGTTTGCAGCACACCATGGGGGTTTTATGATAGGGTCGCTTCTACAAAACTGCGTTTCACAGACAAAGGAGGGAAGATTTTGCAGAGGGACACCGGCCTGGCAAGTCTTCCCTTCTAGAAGGTGCATGCTTAAATGAAGATGAATAAAGATGAATACAGGTTTTGTGAAATAACTACTGAGTTCCGGTGCCGTCTCTGGATGCCTTGAGGAATAAAAGAACCAGGGTGAAACTGATTTTTTAACACTTGTTTGGAAGGATGGCAAGGAGAAAGTCTCTTCTCTCTACCAGCTGTCAGCATGTGGTGAAAATGTGAGTTTTCCATGAACTCCCGCTGTATACCAAGTACTCTATAGTCAAAGGTGTGTTTTGATGTACTGCAGCAGGGTAAAGTTCCCAAGCATATCAGCAGAGCTGCAACAGAATGACTGAAAAAGACAAGAAGGTGTTGCAATGGCCCGGTCACAGTCCAGACCTCAACCTAAAATTCAGTGCAGGGAGCTTAAGAGAGCTGTACATAAATAAATATCACAAACTTCAATGATCTGAAGAAACAATGTAAAGAAGAGTGAGCCAAACATCATTGTGAAACACTGATAGTCATACAGAAACAATTTGGTGACGCTATTGCTGCTGAAAGGTCACTCTATAAATGACTGAATCATGGAGTGTTCTTAGTTTTTCAGAGTATGCTATAGATTCCTATGAAAACAATCTTTTCCACATGACTGTATGTTTGTTTATTTTCTTGTGACTGTGCTATGAGGATTAAGTTAGGATTTTCTTAACAGTGCAGCAGCAGCTTGAGAATGCTGCTTGGTTAACAGGAAGTTTTAAAAGACCTGATCAAATGTCTTACTGGAAATGTTTGATATCTTCAGTCAGCTCAGTGCAGGTTTCCCCAACCTGTGTTTGAATTCAGACTTTTCATGACAGAATTGACTTGCTGCTTAATTAAAAAAAAACTAGTTCAAGGTGTCCTGCATATATGATACAGTGGTCCCTCGCTATAACGCGGCCTCGCTGTGTCGCAGATTGTTTTGTGCAATTTTACATGCTTTTTTTATACAGCGCATTGTGTTCTGCGTCCTGATCAGCTGTCAAATTTACATAAATCTTCGATTGCTAGCAGTGTGACTCTGACGTGCTGTACTGTATGTTTGTAAGTTTTCTCGCCAACAAACACAATAATTTGATTTCCTTCTGTAATACTGGACTTATTTTTCTACGAAGGTTTGAACTGTGATTGCAGCCATTCCCCAACTCTCTGTGAATAGTACTCATGGCCATTGATCAGTCGGCTTTGATCAGTGGTTGTTGATCAATGGTGATGAGAATTTGCATAATGAAGATGGAACTGACCTCACAGCCCATCGTTCCTTCAGTGGTGCTAGTTTCAGTCATTATGCAAATGTACTGTTTATAAGATTGGGGAAACCTGCAGTCAGCTAGAGAGAAGAGACTTTCTCCTTGCAACCCTTCCAAACAAGCCACACTTATTCAACCTTTTTCTAATTGTACTGTCATGGACTTTAACATTTAACATGTTAACTGAGGCCATCAAGAGAGAAAAGTGTGAAAATATTCATGCATGTCTGAGAAAAGTGTATAAAGTGTGTAGTGAGGAGTTTTACATCCTTAAAACATCTACAAAAACTGTAAAAAATAAAGTCGGCTACTTCGTGGATTTCACCTATGCGGGTTATTTTTAGAACGTAACTCCCATTGCTGATAAACGAGGGACCACTGTATATATTTTTTTCTTATCTGAAGTTATTCTTTTTCGAACAAAACCCAAAACACAGCCTAATAAATCTTCAACTTATATAAGATGTCTGGCTCCGCCTCTGCTCAGTCGGCTAGTGCCTGAGCTCGGATCATAGCGAAATTAGGGGGAATTTAGGACTGTGCGCTATGTGCTTCGAATATTGTGTGTAATTTTTGTTTTATACAGTTGTCAGTCAGGCATCTAACTATGAAACAAATTACACTCCAAAAGACCCCGGGCTCCTGAAACAACAACCCGGGCTTAAGCCCAGTAAGCCACCTCCCGCTCCGCCGATGTCGTGAACACAGCAGAACTGAGGCAAGTGAACTAAGAGGTTATTTATTATTAATGACTGAACAGAGATGGCCAGTTTTTGCTCTAATATTATAACGCTAATGTATATCAGAGAGCTGTTAATAGAATTGAGTCTGTTAATAGAATTAAAAGCACATTAAAAACAAAAATGTAACTTTGTGGGAGTCATTTCAAATTGAGAGACATGGTCATCATTAACATCACAGGGTGCTTTTGCATAGAAACACATAAACAAGCACCAAATACAGAGCCATTTATTCTTTTTGTTCTCAAACTTGCTTTGGTGTAATAAACAGAGATGCTGAGGGGCAGTCACGTCTTGAGGGACTGCATTTATACAGGAAGGGTTCATTCATTCAGGTGTGTGCATGGGTGGGGGCCACACAGTTTTTGAGTGAGAGCAATGGCTCCGTTACATTAGGCTACATAACAGAAACAGATCAGATGCCTGCATTTCAAAATATATAAGTAATAACTGAAGAAACAACAGCATAAACATTTGGAGCTTTACTTGTTTTGGGGACATCCGTGAAGACTCATCAGTCTGAATATAACTTATAAACAGCATTGTGACTGCTGCGACAGATTAAGAATATGACACATATATAAATGTGCCCAATATGTGGGACTCAACAAAGCAGCCATTTGGACTGTTACCTGATTAGGGCACGTGGATGATGAGTCAGCAGTCTGAATTTAATTTACATGCAACACCTAGTGACTTACTGAAAGTAAGGTACAGTTAAACAGATCATCTGTTCTTAAGAATATGAGGACCATATTTCAGACCATAAGGCACACCGGATTATAAGGCGCATTATGCGAAACAAAACAGTCAGATAAGTCAAACTTTACTTAACTCATTCTTCTTGCTTTCTCCATTTCACAGAATGGGGTTCTCTGTGAACTTTCAAAAGAGCTTGCTAATCCCGAGTCAGCAGATTTCTTTCCTCAGTTTGGAAATATGCTTGCTTTCCAGCCGCGCACGTTTGTCGGAGCACAGAGTGGCCGCGTTTCATCGCTGCCTCGCCCAGTTTCAGCTGGGATGCAGAATGTGTTTCCAGGTATTTCCATTACGTTTGTTGGGCATGATGGCATCTATGATCGCCGTAGTGCCACTTGGACTGTTAAAAATGAGAGAGTTTCAAGGCAGGACTCTCTCTGTGCATCGCGCCACCTCTGGAGGAGGCTGACGGTAACTGCGTCTTGCATGCTAGCTCCTTGGAGGGAGCCCAAGGGGGGTCCTCTGGTGAGAGAATGGAGGTTACACCCTTTAATAGTGGCTCAGATTTGGGATCTATTTGGCAAGGCGCAAATAGATCTTTTTCCTTCCAGGATAAATACTCACTGCCCCCTGTTCTTCTCCATAATCGACCACGATGCACCCTTGGGCTTGGATGCGCTAGCGCACCATTGGCCAGACGTGCTCCTGTATGTATTTCCCCCAGTGGAAATGATATCTCCAGTTCTAGAGAGAGTGCGTTGGCAGTCCCTCTCTCTGATTCTAGTGGACCCTTGGTGGCCCACAAGGTCGTGGTATGCAGAGATAATCAGCCTGCCAGCAGCGAGTCCTTGGCAGCTTCCTCTCCGCAGGGACCTTCTCTCTCAGGCGGGAGGAGAAGTGGTTCATCCGCGCCCGGATCTGTGGCGCCTTCATGCTTATCTGCTGAGAGGTTAAACTTGATTGCTAAGGGTTTGCCACCTACTATGATAGCGACAATTCAGACCGCTAGGGCCTCATCTACTAGAGGCTTGTACGCTTACAAATGGCGAGCCTTCGAGCAGTGGTGCCAGGACCACCACACTCTCCCATTTCAGTGCTCTATTGTGGATATGTTGGTGAAGGTTCTCAGTCATCCAGGTCATCGTAGTCAAGAAGCTTCTTCAGTTCTGAAGAACCTCTCCGGATGAGAGGTGAAACGTCTTCAAGCAATCTAAAGAAGTCCAGACGCTTTTCTTTCCAAGCTTCTTAGACCTCTATTGTGGATGTTTTGACAGGAGCTGTGGGAAAAGGGCCTTTCATCTTCGACAATTAAGATTTATTTAGCAGCTATATCTGCTTGTCATATTAACTTTGACGGGGCGACACCAGGTGCACATCCCCTTGCCATACGTTTTCTGAAAGGGGTTCGCCAGCTGAGACCTGTGCTTAAGTCCAGTGTCCTTGCTTGGGACTTGTCTTTGGTGCTGGAGGTCCTTTGTAGCCCCCCGTTTGAACCCATTGAGTCTGTGGATATGAAATTTCTTTCATATAAGACTACATTACTTCTCGCTTTGGCTTCGGTAAAGCGAGTGGGTGACCTTCATGCGCTGTCTGTGCATCCCTCCTGCACACAGTTCTCTCCTGATGGCCACAAGGTCGTATCGTGTCCAAATGCTGCCTATTTTCCCAAGATCATGCCTGCATCTTATAGCTCAATGGAGTTTGAGTTGCTGAAATTTTGCTCCCCTCCTTTTGCATCTGAGGAGCAGAGTAGTGATGTGTCGGTCGCGAACGAAACGGCTCTTAGAGCCGGATCTTTGACGTGAACGACGCGAGCCGGCTCCTTATCGCGAGCTGTGTTTTTTTTCTTTCTCTCACCCTCTCTCTCGCACTTTTTTTTCGCTTCACTCCGCACGCGAGCCTTGTGCTTTGCGCTGGGCAGAGGGAGGAGGGGCGGTAGTTACACTTGCAGTAGCACAGGAACAGAGCGGGAGAGAAAGAGAGAGAAAGAGAGCCAGGAACAACAACGTCACATTAGAAAGGCATAGTAATCATCCACAACTATTTTCAGTTGCATATGATAAAGGATTCAGAAAGTTTATTCATGCAGGCCTATATGACAGAGAATGTGCATCTTCTTTTTCATATTTTAATTTATATTTAATTGTGTTGTGGTTTTCAGTGTTTTGTGTTGTTTCACTTTAAATTAGTTTAAAAGAAAAAAGCTGAAAATTTAAATAGTTAAAAGTTGAAATGTGAATAGTTGTTTTTTTGTATTATATGATTTATTTATTATATTTTATGTGGAGTGAATAAATAAAAGTATATTTACGGTGTCCCCTAGAGACAAAACACGTAAAAACTCCAAAACACGTACAAAACACAACAGAAGTGTTCCAGGATGCTAGGCGCAGTGTTAGGCTTTTGTTACCTAGTGGCTACACAAGCCAGGAAGCACCAACGACCAGATTTGGTGTGTGGTAGTAACAGGTAAATGAACATTTTTTCAAATTATTTGAATATATATGAGTGCCTGTGTATAAATACACAAATGCTTTCAATTGTGTAACTTAAGTGATCTAGGTAGCTCTGTTTTGGAAATTCAGTTAACGCTAGAAATGTGTTTTGGAGTTTGTACGTGCTTTGTTTCTAGGGACCACCGCATATATTTATATATAAACATATATAAATGAAACACTTTTTTTACATTAGTAATTCCTTTTGTGCATAATTTTATATTGTTGTTAATAATAAATTAATTAAAGCAACAAAACAACCTGAAGAGCCGGCTCTTTTTAGTGAGCCGAGCCGAAAGAGCTGGTTCTCTAAAAAGAGTCGGAAATCCCATTACTATAGCAGAGGAGGATGCATTCTCTTTGTCCAGTGCGTGTGCTACGCACCTACATTGAGCGCACTCAGAATGTGCGTTTATGTGACCAGCAGTTTGTCTGCTTCGCTAATCCAAATAGAGGTAGAGCTCTGTCCAAACAGAGGCTGTCCCACTGGATTATAGAAGCTATCTCACTGGCATACGGCACCAAAGGTCTTGCTTTGCCCCACGGGGTGAGAGCTCATTCAACCAGGGAGATGGAAACCTCATGGGCTCTTTTTAAATGTTTTCTTTTTACCAACCAGCTCCTCTTTGATAGCTGCCGTGTCCATCTTGTGCTGCCTGCAGGTGAAGCGATGGGGGAGGGGGAGTTGTGTTCAGGGAAGGAGAGAGGCGAGGCCGAGTAACGTTGCGTAGAGACAAAAGTGGACGAAAGAGAGGCAAAATTGCGACTTCACAAGTATAATTATAACGTAACATAGACTATATTGATGTAAACGATATTGTCACATCTCATATCTCGTATAAAAATATATCAATATATTTAAAAGCTCGATATATCGCCCAGCCCTACTACTGAAAGTTCTTTGTTAGTTATCTCTGCTTATTCCCACACATGGAGCAGATAGAAATACAATGCAGTCCAGATGAACTCCATCACTAACTCTGACCTCAGCACTAAGACAAAATCTGTAGCTCCTCTCTTCATCAATGATTCTAAAACCAGCGAGTGTTTGTGGTTTTACAAGAGCTTTGTTTTCAGTATAAAAAAATTCTTTGGAGCAGCAACTTGTTTTTTTGTAGGTTATTTATTGAATGCTGAAAGACAAGCGATGACTGTGACCTGAGAGAACAGGATGAACAGCCAGTTAGAAAAAAGGTCAGAATGTAATGATTACTTATGCAAGTGAGACAAGAAAGTCAAAAGTTGTTTCAATAACTCTTGTGATTGTGGTATTTTTCCACATTCACTGACAAACAATTCTTCCATATTTCCTTAATAATAATATTCCCATTATTATTTATGCAAACTTTACAAAGTCTTAAGAATTTCAAATCTTAAGAAACCCAAAGCAACATCATGAAACAATGATAGAAAGATCACAGTGAGTACAGAGCAGCTCTCAAATTGAACCAGCGCTCGAAGTGGACAGGTTGAAGAACATTTTCGATGTTCTCACATGCAATTACAATATGCTTCTTTATCTTTACGCCTTTGTATGTTTCATTATTTTGCAGTTTGCAGTACAAAATATCCATCTTTTCAGAGCTTCTATAAAGATTTTCAGAAACATGTTGTCTTCTTTTACAAATATCTTTAACCTTGTCAAAAGTACTAATGATGAAGGTGTTTCTTTTTTTTTTATCTTTACCATTAGCACCTGTGATCTTCCTCTCGCGTATTAGTTCATCACATGACTCTTTTGTGCCTGGTTTGATGATATGCTGTTTTTTGAACTTTTCAACACTGTTGTGATTCCATTCTTGTGCTGATCTGCTAGAAGAAACGGACGACATTTTTGTGTCTGGTTCGATGATATGCTGGTTTTTGAACTTCTTAACATGTTCATAATCCACACAGAGCACAGTGACAGAGAACACCACCATCAAGAAAATGGAGAGCTTCATATTTCTATTTTGAAGACAAAAAAAGAACACTGATATGTAAAGTAGTCTTTTTTTTTTGTTTATTTCTGAAACATTTTACCATTTGAACATGCTTACACATTAAAACACATTTAAAATACATATTTAATATTACAAACTGGATGATCCCAGTTGGATGAACCAAAACAACAACTAGTAAAGATGTATTACTCTTACCTCTTTCTTCAGTTAGCAGACTGATTGGTTGTGCAGTGCAGTGTTTGGTGGGAGTCGGCTCTCTGACGCAGGGATCAATGAAGATGAAGGAAATTCTCTGAAATGTCAGATTAATTGCTATGAGTTAATAAACTAAATGGGTGAATGAACAGCAGCTGCATGTAAGATCAGTTTGAATGAAGATGAAGATACTGTACATGATACATGCAAATAAAATATGAAAAATAGCCATGTTAGGAAAGTAAACAGTTAACATGCATCTAAAAGCTGACATGTTTTTGGAACAAACGAAGTGAAGCAGCCAAATACTTATGAGCAATTAGGAGGATCAGCCCACCTGCTGCACCTGAACCAGTTGACTAGCACTCTAATGTCCTAGCTTCAGATTTTACTTCCACTGTATCGTTCTGTCTGATTTGTTTCTGCCATGTCTGTCACATCTACAGGAGCTCACAATAGAAACTTCAAATATTTAGGTGTTGAGGTCAGTTGGCCTGTTTACAATGTTAACAACAGCAAATAGAACTTTTTTAAAACTTTGTTTTTCTCTACTTGTGTTACGAAAGATTACAAGATAACATATTATATTCATTATAATTATAATTTAAGTTTAAATAAAGTTTAGATTTCTTGTGGTTCTTTTTTATTATATTAATAATGAGGTTTGTTTAGCTTTGCACCAAAATATATTGTAGAAATAGGCTTTAAAATGTACTCAGAGTCATTCAAACAAGTACATTTTAGAGATGTTATTTTAAGTAAAGAAGTTGAATCAGTTTCTTAGAGTTTACTAGACTAATTTTAACCCAAGCACATGTATTTGTACTTAAATGATAAAAATATGTATTTTACCACATCTGCACTCAAGAGAAATTGGACAAACTAACATCTTTTTAAATCTAACAATTGTTTTTAATACTCGGATGAAAATGATTTGCAGTTAATCGTGACCTGAAGTTTTATTACACTCAAGTAAAAGGTTATGCAAAAGCAAAGAGACGTAAAATCAAAGTTAAAATATAACAAGTCTAAAGACTGACCTGTGTAGAGCTGAGGATCACTCAAAAAGGAAGCCAAGGGACAAAGGTAAAAATGAACCACGATTTCCATGTCAGCCCTTTTTATACTCCACATCTACCTTAGCTATAAATAGATTCAGCGCACATAGCAGCAGCTTAGCAACCACATTTCCTGTCAACTTCGTGTCTTTGAGCCCATATATGGCACATATACATCAACATGAAGCGCTACACAAACATGACTGCAAAAAAATAACTTACAAGCAGTTTGTCTGCACGGCCAAATATGTAAAGACATGAGTCACTGTCTGTGCACAGTTTTACACATGTTTGGTTTAATACTTAATAGCAAAAGGTCATGAAATTTTAATTAATGCACCACACATAATAAATATTACATGAAGTTGATTAATAAAAATGTTCCTTGTAATTATGTTACTTTAATTTTACAGGAAATGTGTGCTACCCATTTTTTATTTATTTTGTGTGTGAATGTAGTGGCGTAAAGTTCACGTCTGGTCAGCTGGTCAAAATAGAACATGTTTGCAAAAGTGCTCCGATGTTTTCGGAGATGTCGCTAGCTCAGCTAACAGTGAGCTGACAGAGTGTACCGAGCTCACAGCTCCGGTGTTCCAGCTTAAATGTTTTTTACGTTAACCGTTTAGATTTGTGTGTTCCACATGTTGCATCTGCAGATTCTCATTTTCACCGAACGGTCGTCTCTTTCCGCCTGATCTTGTGTCTCTGTGTTTCTGTAACATAAATAATGAGCCGACATTTTCCTCACAACACCAGCGATCAGCTCGACAGACCCTCAGTTTACCTGCACACATCCTGCTCACCTGTCAGCTGTTTAACACCTGCTCCTTATTCGGGAAAACTTGCCCACGTTACCTGGTGATAGTCACAGTTTAACGTGGGCAGCTGCAGCTCGATATAACGCAATGTCGGCGCATTATTCTGCACAAGTTAAGTAAATGTAGTTTTTTTTTTCTGGAGCTCAGGACTGCTGTAGCCTGTGTTTCCATCACAGTGACTGACCTGGGATAAAGACGACAAACGGGATTTAAACGGAGAGCGATGGACACCTAGAAAACTACAGAGCACTTTATCAGCGGCTGACATCCAGTCACTGGCACACAGCTTTAAATCCTGAGTTTTAGCTCTCAGTGGTTAAACACTGGACTTAATTCACTCAGGGTCTGTCTGTCGGTTCTGGCAGTCCTGACCCCCAGGGCCAAATGAATAATTAATTAATTAATTGAATTTGTCATAAATATGTATTTAATTAATGTTAGTTAATTAATGACACATTTAATTCATTATTGACACATTTATTAATTATTTAACGGTGTATTTAATTAATTCATTTTGGCAGTCCTGGCATTCCATACAAAAAATGCACGCAATGTTTTTTTCTGAATTAAACAGTGTTGTTTACAGCGGGAAGAAACTGTAAAAACTGCATTTTCTAAGGACAGTGCAAGCAAAAACTCTCCTCTTGCGAACAAAAACACCACCAAAAACAAAACACCCCCTCCCTTCCCTATTGGTGTTAAAGCATACTTTGTCAAACAATCAAAAATTATATGGCAACATGTGGCATTTGGTTGTTTAGGAAGAGACGGACACATTTAGGAGTTTTGTGACATTTAGCGTGTTTGGAGTCTATAGTTAGTGTGCAGTTAGTGTTTAGTGTAGTCGTTGTTTTGTTTTGTTTGTCAGTTATACTGATGAATGCCACAGTTGCTCAAAAAAGTTACCAAAGGCAGACTGCAGTGTAAATGCTAGGGGTGTGTTTGGCAAGAATCTGGCGATACAATATGCATCACAATACAGAGGAGACGATACGATATATTGCTGTACTAAAAGCCAGATGATATTTGTGTTTGTGTTAATTGTAGGAAAACTCACAGTAAACAGTCTAAACTCTTAAATGTTTGACATGAGCTATCTCAACTAAAATAGGGGGATACAGTTCACTAGAGGAAACAAGTTATTTGGATGTGTTACCATTTGGCCACGGTCTGCAAGAAGACCCAAAGTGTCCCCCTTAAGCTGTGCGTACACTGTGCGATTTTTTTCAGTCGCTTTATTCAGCTCCTGCTCAACCCTGTACGATTGAATCGAAGGGGTTAGAAGTTCGTAGGTCACGATCCATGGTCTCACAATATGCGGCCCAATGCTCTGATACGACCTGAGTGCTCACACTGATGGTCCACTGATGGTCCACTGATGGTCCACTCCCTCTCTATCTTTCACACACACGCACACACACACACACACACACACACACACACACACACGCACACCACCACCATCAACTTTGCAAACTTGCTAATGAAAAACATTGACCAGCAGCTGCAATTGAGCAGCAACGTCCATCCAACTCTTTTCACGGTTGTTGCGGTCGTGATAATTTTGTGAGGCCACATCGAAAAGGCTCGGATGAGCTTCCCAACGTTCTACAAGTTGGGCCTCCATCGCTTGTGTCCAGATCACACACTGCACTGCCATGCTACTTCGTCTTTTTCATTTCCATTTCTGTGTTTGTGCGTGCGCAGTGTGACAGGTTGTGTTAAATCGGGGCGACCAGAATTTCTAACAGGTTTGAAATTCTGGCCGCAACCATATGATTGCTGATCGGGAGCTGGTCGTGAGGTGTTACTTGCTTCTTGCTACCCCATGTGTACTACATGATATATGACACATGACTAAGGTGAAACTTGGGCCGATCCCCAAAACGGTTGAACAACTAAAAATTCATCTTAACTTCTGCCAAAAATCCCACAGTGTATGACCAGCTTTAGATCAGTGGGAATTTGTCTTTACTGCGAACTGAGAGGATCCCAACCACAAAAAAGCCATTTGCTTCTGGAAAGACAGCTTTATGGGCAGACTAGACTATGACTGAGCTATATAATGACAACAGTATCTTTGGTGCATCAAAGGTGATCCTTTGAAATCTAAGAACCGTGTACCAGATGTTAAGCCTGGTGGTGGTAGGATCATGCTCCGGGGCTGATTTGCTGCCAGTGGTACTGATCAACTGCACAAAATGGATGGAATAATGAAGAAGGAGGACTACTAAAGTGAGTTTACAATCCAACATAGAAACCGATCTTCACAGATGGAAAACTTCTATATTCAATGTTATGCCAAATCCTCAACTTATTAGTAAAAGAAAACAATTTTCATTATAAAATATGTTCTGATGACATTCAGTTGGATCTGATTTACACATCAGAGGCTTGGTCAAGTAAATGAACATGAAATAAAGAGAAGAAAAAACTGCATGAGAAAATATTCAATAAGTGACTTTCCGTGAAGCCGTGCTGTCACACTGTGGCTAGACTGAGGGTTTGTCAACCGTCAGATGACACTGCATCACAGAATTTTTGCTAACCACTTTGTTCTTTTCATGACCACAACTCAGCACCTTATGAGTGTTTGCAACCTGGTAATGCACCGTGTGCCAAAACTGTGAACAACTGAATCTATTCTGAGTGCAGATGAAACTTCTACGAATGCAATAACTCTAGATGTTATCACACTAACTACATACGTGATAATGCAATCTTTGTGTAATTTAAAACTCTGAAGTCAAGGTTATAAATGGCTGTTTTTAATTACTTTAGAGTTTACTTATATATTTCACTTTTACAAACTGCTTATCTTGCCTTGTTTGGTGTATTTTTATTTTTTTTTTAGCACAGCCGCAGCATATATTTGCCTTCACTCCAATAAATTCCCCTTTTCCTTAGCAACCAAATGCCACACGCTGGCATATAATTTTGTGAATGCCTGACATGCTGTATTTTTTCCTAATAGGAAGAGTCATGTTTTATTTCAAAGTTTTTTTTGTTTTTGTTTTTTTGTATCCTTAGATAAAACAGTTTTTATTATTTCTTCCTGCACTCAAGCTGATGACAGTATTTGGGGAAAAAGCATGGGCTACATTATTTTTCACAACTCTGGTTTTACTTGATCCATCAGCACAATTTAAACACTTTAATGTAGTTTGAAGTCTGCACTTCTGACCCAAATTGAAACAAGACTCAGTAAATGTTCGAAGTAATCTTAACTTGATCATGTGATTTGGATGCTCCAACTTGTCTGTAGACTCTAGAGTGTAATATGTTCCCCATTTATCACTTCTAACCAACTTCATTGCAATTCACAAATTGTTTTACCAGCAAGTGTGAGCACCTCTATGAAAGCATACATTTTGGCAGTTTGCTGGTCTGGAGTATTCAGCTGTGTGTCATAATCACAATGTCATAATCTTCCCAGCAAATTCACCCCAGGGTCAAACTGTGCAGTGGTCAGAGAAAGCTCAAAAACCCAGGAGCTACATCTCAGACTCTACAGGCCTCAGTTAGCATGTTAAATGTTAAAGTCCAAGACAGTACAATTAGAAAAGAGTTGAATAAGTGTGGCTTGGTTAGAAGGGTTGCAAGGAGACAGTCTCTTCTCTCTAAAAACAGCATGACAGCATGGATGCAAGTTTGGTAGCAAAGTTGCAAAGCATACCAGCACAAACACCTCATACCAGCTGTCAGCACAGTGGTGAAGGGGTGATGAGTTGAGCTTGTTTTGCAGCTACAGAACCTGGGCCCCTTGCAGTCATTGAGTTTTCCATGAACTCCCCTGTATACCAAGTACTCTATAGTCAGAAATGTGTTTGCGTCACACAGCAGGGCAAAGTTCCCAGAATGACTGAAAAAGACAAGAGTCAAGGTGTTGCAATGGCCCGGTCACAGTCCAGACCTCAACCTGACATTCAGTGCAGGGAGCTTAAGATAGCTGTACATAAACAAATGTCACAAACTTCAATGATCTGAAGAAACAATGTAAATGGTAAATGGACTGATTCTTATATAGCGCTTTTCTACTCTCCCGGAGTACTCAAAGCGCTGTATACAACATATCACATTCACCCAATCACACCCATTCTCACAAGCACTTTATCTGTACTTAGTGCTTATTCTAACTACATTCACACACATTCATACTCCGATGGATGCATCGGAGAGCAACTTGGGGTTAGTATCTTGCCCAAGGATACTTGACATGCAGACTGGAGGAGCCAAGGATCGAACCACCAACCTTCCGATTAATAGGTGACCTGCTCTACCTCCTGAGCTACAGCCAGGAGGTAGAGCTAAAGAAGAGTGAGCCAAACGTCCTTGTGAAACACTGATGGTCATACAGAAACAATTTGGTAACGCTATTGCTGCTAAAAGATCGCTCTACAAATGACTGAATCATGGAGTGTTCTTAGTTTTTCAGAGTACTCTATAGATTTCTATGAAAACACTCTTTTTCACATGATTGTATGTTTGTTTGTTTTCTTGTGACTGTGCTATGAGGATTAAGTTATGATTTTCTTAACAGTGCAGCAGAATTTGAATTAAGACTTTCCATGTTGTCCAGTTTCAGGCAAGGGAACTGAAAAGTGTGCTGAGGATAAATGATCAATTAGGCAGATGTAAATGAACAACAGCTAGAGGCTGGAGGCTCTGACATCACACCTGATGGAGAACCTGAAGAGTTTGTCCTTGCTCACCTTCGGCCCCAGCTGAGCTCACTGCTGAACCCTTTTCAGTTCACCTACTACACCAACATTACGGTAGATGATGCTGTCATCCACCTCTGACATGAATCCCTCGCCTGGCCTGGAAATAGTTTGGAGCACTATGAGAATTATGTCCTTTGATCTCTCCAATGCTTTCAACACCATTATACCCACAATCCTGAAGGACCAGCTGGATTACACAGGTGTGGACCATCACCACATGGATCCTGGTGAGTCTTACCAACCACCCTCAATACACAAGTGCCCATAATTATGTGTCTGAATGGGAATTTTGCAGTATAAGCACCCCACAGGGAACAGACCTGACTCCATTTCTATCACAATATAAACAATTGACTTCTCCTACACTTTTGATAAATGATTCCTGCAAAAGTCTGATCATTCAGTAATTATTGGTAAATGGGGACCACGGGAAGTACAGAAGACTTACTGAGGACTTTGATGACTGGTGCCAGCAGCTCCGCCTCCAGATTAGCACTGGGAAAACCAAGACAAACATTCTCCACCTAAGAAAAGTGAACAGGGAATAAACATTAAGATAGAGGACTCAGAAACAGTGTGTTTATCTGACCAATAAACAGTAGCAGACACATCTCTACATCAACTGTTCAGAGGAGACTGTGTGAATCAGGCCTTTATGGCCAAATAGCTAAGAAAACACTACTAAGGAAGAGCAACAAGCAGAAGAGATTTGTTTGGACCAAGAAACACAAGGGATGGACATTAGACCGGTAGACATCCATGCTTTGGTCTGATGGGTCCAAATTTGAGATCTTTGATTCCACCTGCCATGTTTTTGACTGATACAGAGAAGGTGAACTGATGGTCTCTACATGCATGGTTCCCACCATGAAGCATGGAGGAGGAGGTGTGATGGTGTGGGGGTGCTTTGCTGGTGACACTGTTGTGGATTTATTCAAAACTGAAGTCACACTTCGAACCAGCATGACTACCACAGCATCCTGCTGCAACATGCCATCCCAACCAGTTTGCGTTTAGTTGGACCACCGTCTTTTTTTTCCAACAGGACAATGACCCCAAAGACATCGCCAGGCTGTGTAAGGGGTATCTGACCAAGAAAGAGATTGATGGAGTGCTGTGGCAGATGGCCCGGCCTCCACAGTCACCTGACCTAAACCATATTGAGATGGTTTGGGATGAGATGGACCACAGAGTGAAAGCAATAGAGTCAACAAGTGCTCAGCACCTCTGGGAACTCCATCAAGACTCTTGGAAAACCGTTTCAGGTGACGACCTCATGAAGATCAAGAGTGTGCAAAGCAATAATCACAACAAAGGGTGGCTGTTTTGAAGAAATTAACATATAACTTGTTTTGAGTTATTTTTAACATTTTGGTTTGCTACATCATTCCATATATGTGTCATTCATAGTTCTGATACCTTCAGTGAGAATCTACAATGTAAATAGTCACGAAAATGAAGCACAATTTTGTCTTAACCAGGTAACTTTAGGGTTAGCTCTGGGTTTTATGTCCTACAAAGGTGATTTGCTTTTTACTGGGGTATATTGCCATGGTAACTTGTGCTTTAGACCCAATCTGTCCCAGACTGGAGCCATATCTGAATTCTCTTTTTATATTCTGTCTTTACTCTTAAACCTTGCAGCTGACAGAAGAAAAACTAAATCATCAAGCAGGTTAAGGTTCAACTCATTTTCACTGATTATTTTATTCACAGCATGTTTTAAGTGTAATGCAGAGTATTGCTGGGAAAATACATTTTTGCTTGCTATCGAATTAAAACTACTGAATGAAGCAGGGACTGCATCTGGAGACAAACTAAAGTGATTCCATGTCTCTTCTGTTAGTCTGTGAGAGAGTTAGCTTTAACATTTGGATGCGTCCAATCTGACGTTTCAGAGCTTTAATGTGTAGCAACTGCCTTACAAATAATAAATTCAAATTAAACTGTTTAATCCTCTCTATGTGCTAAATGTTCGTTTTAATGCAGCATTAATCTCATGGTATTAACAGTGCTGCATTTTGCCTCGTCTCTGATTGGAGCAGGCGGCACTCATCATGTTGTGTGGAAGAAGACTTCAGCTGAACAACAACGCATGACATATTACACCCAAGTTAACAAAAACTAAGCCAAATGGATTTTCGGTATTTTAAAAAAAATGTAATTATTCTGATTGTTTACCTATTTTTTAGACACATTTGTTTTATTTATGTAAAAATAACTTCAAACAGCTGCCTGCAAATATGCCTCTTTACCATTAAGCCAGCTGTGAATGACAACCTGCAGCTGCATGCTGTTGTGGTCATTGGTGTCACATTAGGTTTTGAACCACAAACAGAGACGTTTCTTAGAACTGGTGGGCTAGTGATGTAGGTATTGATGTAAATAATTGCTTAAGGTGGTGCTGCAGCAATGTATAAAAACTGAAGCCCTCAGAGCCAAGTGTTATTTTTTCTTCTGTTACTGAGGTGAACTATAACCTGCTCAGGTAGAATTTAATAACAGCGTGTCTGAACTGTACTTGACTTGATCTCTGCTCATCTCCAGGCTTCACTTCTCATTTGGTAAGAACTTGTTGGCTTTTGCATACTTCCAAGAAAGAGGGAGAACTTACTCTCCTGCCACACTTATACTCACATTCACTATCCAGACATGGGCTTCAAAACATGCTAGCATCATCTGGGTTCTGTGAGCATGCATATAATGCATAAGTATTGCAATTACTGCATGTCGAGACAGAGGCCTGTCTTCATTGATTCATGTACAAATAAAGTTTAACTTTAATTCCACTTTCAGGGCATTTGATTCACTGAAGTCATCTTCACCACCTGCTCTTCCAGACGACGGACTCGTGCCCGAACACCTGCAGTTAACCAACCAAACACTGATCAGTAAGGTAAAAAATAAGGTATATATCCTCATTTGGAAAAGTGTGAATTCAAGATAATATTTTGTTATGATAGCTAAGACACAGGTACTATTATTAACTGCAGTCAGCCATTTACCTATGTACGGTTCAATGTGTGGTTGTAAGTAGAGAACTCTTAATGCCTTTAGGTCCACATCATAAATTCATCTAAAAAACAACAACATAAGCAAACAAGCAAAAAACCTACCAAGGTTATTTAAAAGGCTTTAAATAAAAAACTCCCCTCCAAACTTTTAACAAATAACCAGAAACCTTTTTGATGATTTTCATGTTTTGTAAAAGCTAAAGTGATAAACAACATATGAACCTTTATGAAGCATATTTTATTTATTTATTGCTAAGATTATACCAAGTTCTGATCAGCAAACTTTATCTATCATGGCTTTGTGAAAAGTCAACTGGTTTAACCTGGTAAATGCAGCCTTTTGTAATTATTTGGCACATAATATCCATAATAATGTCTGCATGTGAGCATTTGTATGTAAATAATTAATTATTGCCTTAAAAAAAAGTAATATTGTTAAAAAAATCCACAATATTATTGTTCAAAAAGTTATTTTATGCATCAAAAATTAGACTGGTTAAGATATTGAATTGTTGGAAGCTTTTATATTGATTTAGATTGATTTTATAATGTAATTATTTAAAAGGAATTAAATTGAATACGAAATTCATGTGATATGTTTTTATTAATAAAGTAAAATGGTTGTTATTAGTGGTAAATGATTGGACTTTGCTAGATGTACCTCAGAGCAACAGGAATTCCTTACGTACATATTGAACCGTAAATAGCAAAGTAGATGTGCACACGGTTTTCAAGAGTAGGTAGCGGGACTGAAGTACACACGGCATAACGGTGTCAATATTAGACTGAAGGTGTGTTTCACAGACACAGACACTAACCTGCAGTCTTTACAGTGAAGACGCACAAACATCAACCCGACTGGAACATCACTGTATGAAAATATATGATCTGTATTTGTCTTAGCTTCATAGTTACACTGTTTGAACTCAAATATTAAACCAAACAGGGGTAATTACCTGTCCAGCAGAGCTGTGTGTAGCCATCAGTTAGAAAAGTAATCAGGTCCTGATCTCCTCTCAATAGTCGCTCTGCTGGCTCTTTTTTTTATTTCCAGCTCAGGTTAACTCTGTCTGCTTCTGTCTTTTCCTTTCTTGCTGGTTCTGTGTCTTTTGCTTAAGTCAGCCACCTCCGGCGGATATGCAGAGGGGGTCTGCGCTGTGCGTGCACCTCAGGTGCATGCTTCCGCTTTTCAGGGTGTTTCAGTTTCAAAAAAGAAGTTTTGAGAGCTGCCAAAAATTATGTGACAGTCATAAATCTTTGAAAAGTGGCTCTTAAAATGTCGGAAGCAAGAGAGAAGAGGAAAACAGAGTCGTGCTTGTGGCCTCAGTATGTGACTTTTAAAGGGTGAACCGAACATGTTTACATATTTTGTCTGGCCAAAAGATGATGATGTCATAAAAAAGAGGTGCTATGGTACTACGTTTTACATCTCTTGGTTTACAGATCTTAGCCCTCTCCTCTTTACAGAAACTCTCTAAATCCTTTAAGTTTCTTGACTGCCACTTGGAAAGTTTAAACTTCAGCTTCCTCCACAGATTTTCTACAGTACTGAGGTCTGGAGACTGACTAGACCGCTCCGTGATCTTATAGTCCTTCTCCATTAGTACATACTCAGATCGGCTTGATGTGACTCAACTCGTTTTCCATTGCAATCAAGTACCACCTAATGTGCATGTGGTAATTACGGCAAAGTGGCCAAATGTCTGTGATCTCATTCATATGCAACACGAACACCACAACAAAGGAAAATGTTGCAGGGGGACTGTAGACCTGAAGAAGGTCGATGATCTTGTATTGTCCCTGTAGACCTCAGTAAAAAGTCCTTTGAGTGCTCTTTGGTCTTGCCATGATGGTGTAGAAGTTGGATTGGAAGAAACTGATACTGTGGACAGGTGTGTTTTTTACACAAAATAAACTGAGATCAGGAGTATCTGTAATTGATTAATTGTAATCCAATCTGTGTGAACCAGAATTCTGGTTTGGTTATAGGGGATCAAATACTTAGTTCAATCAATAACATGCAAATCAATTAAAAACCTTCATGTCATGTGTTTTTTTTTTTTTCTGAATTTTGGTTGATACTCTGTCTCTCCATTCAAATCAAACTACCATAAATATCAGAGACTGTTCACTTCTTTGTAAGGGAGCAAAATTACAAATTAAGCAGGAGATTAAATAATTATTTCGACTAGTGACAATATTTTTGCTGCTTTAAATTCTTATTGTGGAAAATGTTCCTGTATTTCTTTCTCCAGGAAACACTGAGGATCCCGTTTGCCTGTTTGCTGCTTGTGCTGCTCTTTGCCACTGGACGCTCAAAACTAGCTAATCGTCAACTCAAATGGCCGCAGAAAGAAACCCGTTATGAAGGGTTTATACGACAACATGTAGATGCTAGTATGACTGTGGAAAAATGTGATGAAGAAATTAAAAAAAAGTGGATCTACAATGTTGACAACAGTTGTAAGACAACTAACACATTCATCCTTAGTAATGACAAACCGGTCAAAGACATTTGTATTGACCAAGGATCACCTTATGATACTTCCCTTACAAAGAGTAAAGAAAAGTTTAATATTGTTATATGTAAACTAAATAATGGAGCCAGGAAACGCAACTGTCAGTATAATGGCAGATTTCACAGTAATGTGAGAGTTGTAGTCCGATGTGAAGGAAGGTTACCTGTGCACTATGCAAAGCACATAGAGACTATTGAATCCAATAACGCAACTACAGGAAAGATTTCCATGGACTCTACTTCTGTACCCACAAATATACATGTCTGAGATAACAAAAGAGCAACATTTATCATCAGCTCTAACTAACAGTGACTGGAAACATCTTCCATATTATAGGTTTTTACTTGAGTCTGTCTTTTAAGTGCATACATGTTTTGCATGTGTTCAACTTCTATTTCCACACATATTGTATGAAAAACAGTTAAACGATTTTTACTACAATGCTGTAGAAATGCATGTAGAAAAAAAATGTATTAAATGTTATTGATAAGAAAAAAGACAAAGGAGTGAAAAAACATGAAATTTGTTATTTGGTTCTTTTATCATTGATACTGATATATTAAGATCAGTGACCACAGAATACAGATGTATGTACTACAGTTATGTGTTAAAATAATGTGAAAGGTGATTTTGGTAACTTTTGGATCCAGCTTGCTTCTAATAAATGATTTATTGTCTGATCACAAAATAAATGTGTAAAAAAAAAAAGTTCTTTGAACACTTCAAACATCAGGACTCACAAGTTGACATGTCTTTGCTCAGTGCCCTGTGTGTTTTTTATATGATTTTTTGTTGTATTGACAAATTTACTTGTATAATTAGAATCCACTATGTACTTATTTTGTCCTCAATTACAATAAACAAACACAGCACAAAAAAGCAAACACAATAAAAACTATTTGCTGCTTCTGAACCATTTGTTCTAGTATTTTGTTGCCGATGGATAAAACTCAGGCTCAGGAGGTAGAGCGGGTCGTTTACAAATCAGAAGGTTGCTGCTTCACTTCCTGGCTCCTCCACTCTGTATGTCAAAGTACTGTATGTTCCGCACTACAAGGCGCTCTAAAAATCCTTTAATTTTCTCAAAAATCAATAATGCGCCTTATGTATGAATTCTGGTTGTGGTTACTGACCTGGAACCAATTTTATGTGGTACACAGAGCTCAAAAATCTGTCAAAAAATGTTGCACTACGACTTCGGTAAGCTACGAAGCTGCACTGCTTGATGGATTGTCAGAGCATTAGGCTATCGTAGTCATGAGCCTCACGGAGTAATCTGGGTCCAAAACTCGGTCGGCTGCAGGTCCCAAAGTCAAACAAACACTGCAGCATCACTGAGAGTTAAAAACTGTCTAAATTCTTTCATCTTTAATAAAATCATCAGCGTTGCTGCTTTACCAGGTGTAACAATTAAGTTTAACATCCAGACATCCATGGAAACAGAATTTATTAAATTTAACGGAGTTAGAAGTTAGCAGGAAGTTAGCTCGCTAGTTTCCACCTAAACATGATATTCTATGTTCTGACTGAGAGATTTCTGAAAAAATTCAACGTACAGCTCTGCTATCACTTCCAACATAAATGAAGACAGAAAACTAAACAGCAGTGATGTTTGGTACTGGAGTTTGACTAGCTGGTAATAATGATGTGCTACGTGATTGCTAGTGACACAGTTATGTTAGCATAACATAAACACAGTGAAGCTGGAGGATGAATGCTAACTTTTTTCCACTCAATAAAAGTTAACGTGAGGGTTCCTGATGGTTTGGCACAAATGCAGTCGCATGGCAGGATGCTGTAAACAGACCAGACTTCAGGAGAACAACTGAGATAATCCATCCACAATACGAGGTTAGTCATTAATATACTGCAACAACATGGGAATAGAGCAGCTGCGAGAGAATTCAACATTAATGAATCAATGGTACAGAAGTGGAGGAAGCAAGAAGAAGGAGTTAAGTAAAGTTTGACTTATCTGTTTTGTTTCGCTTAATGCGCCTTATAATCTGGTGCGCCTTATGGTTCGAAAAATAGAGTATCCTTGAGCAAGATTCATAAATAAAGTGACACTAAATGAATTTGTTTGTATAAAAGTCTGATGACTATGAGTACAAATTTACGGCAAATCCTACAGCTCCTCATATTCTTAACAATAGATGATCTGTTTAACTGTACCTTACTTTGAGTAAGACACTAGGATTTGCATGTAAATTAAATTCAGACTGAAGGCCCATCATCCACGTGCCCTAATCAGGTAACAGTCCAAATGTCTGTTTTGTTGAGTCCCACATATTGGGCACTTATTCTTATTCATATTCTTAATCTGTTGCAGCAGTCACAATGCTGCTTATAAATTATATTCAGACTGATGAGTCTTCACTGATGTCCCTAAAACAAGTAAAGCTCCAAATGTGGATGTTGTTGTTTCTTCAGTTATTACTTATAAATATTTTGAAATGCAGGCATCTCATGTTCCAGTTATGTAGCCTAATGTAACACAGTCATTGCTCTCACTGCTACTGCTGCAGAGATCAGGGTCAAAAACTGTGTGGCACCCACCCATGCACACACCAGAATGAATGAACCCTTCCTGTATAAATGCAGTCCCTCGAGACGTGACTGCCCCTCAGCATCTCTGTTTATTACACCAAAGCAAGTTTGAGAACAAAAAGAATAAATGGCTCTCTGTTGCTTGTTTATGTGTTTCTATGCACGAGCACCCTGTGGTGTTAATAATGACCATGTCTTTCAATTTGAAATGACTCACAAAGTTACATTTTTGGCTTTAATGTGCTTTTAATTCTATTAACAGACTGCTGACTGTAGCTCTCTGATATACATTAGCTTATAATATTAGGGAGAAAACTGGGCGTCTCTGTTCAGTCATTAACTGATAAATAACCCCTTACTTCACTTGCCTCAGTCCTCCTGTGTGAAAGCTGAAAACATGTGAGGTCTGAATTCAACAACAGGTCACATGATATAATTTCTGTTGATGATCACACTGAACACGGAGCTGTTACCCAATGATTTCTCTAATAGAGTAAAAAGATGTTTTAACGGACCAACGCTGTGTTCACAATAATCACAACAGTAATACAGCTGTATCTCACATGCAGAGTTGTCTGTTGTTGATGTCTGTCCAACATAATAATCTCCTTTTCAAATCAGAACAGTTCTTCCAACAGCCAAGCTTTTTGTAAAGAAGTTATAAATCAGTTCAATCACAGCTCAGAGTAAATGTTTTTTCTTACGTTTCTCAGCATCTCTATCTTTGAGTCACATTGTGGAGAAATCACCACAGCACTGTTTTTCTTGTACACAACAATTAGGGCAAGAAAGGACAATGAACGCGTTGGTCTGTGTGAACACAGTGGCAACACTTAGTGTTAAAAATTAAACTGCCCATATGGTCTGTGCTTTATTCACATCAAGTAAATAAGCAAATCTACAAATGTGACTTTAACAATGTTACTGTGTAAATTATGCACAAGAAGGTAAACTTTAAGTGGTCCTGACTCCTGATAGAAACATTGCTTTAGCCCTAAATCTTGCCAGTGTAAAAACAGATCTTTTGGTGCCCCCTCCTGGCAGACTTTGTGTACATGCAGAGAGAGACAAAAACTCACATAAACATGTTTCCTGTGTATAAAGAGCTAACACAGAGGTACTAATGAGGCTGAGCTTCTATGAGCACTGCAGCATCGCCATATGACAGTTCCTGGAGTGGGATGTCACTGACCACTTCTAGATCTCACCTCTCTCACAATCAGCTGATGTCAGTTCATGTCGTGATAGTGGAGAATCTCTAATGCACAAATCTTTCTTTTTTAAAAAATCTTTATTGCACAAAAGGGAAGGAATGTAATGGTAAAGTGCAAAGTGCACTCAGGACAGAAAAAGCTGCATTGTAGAGCACAAAAGGTAAATGCTGGTAATTGACAATTCTTAATATTGATATTATTAAGAAATCCACCATTCTGTCAAATATCCTGTATAACTGCTGCAGTCATCGCTGTTGGATTATAACACTGACAGCCAGTCTTACATTTATACTCTTATATAACTCTGATAGTTGGATGTTTATCATCATGTTTTCTTGTTTTTGGTACACTCACTTATAAAGATGTCAGGCTTACATTTGCTCTGTCTATGAGTAAATAGTAAACAGCATAAACTCTCTGTATTAGTGAGATAAGAGTTCATGTGGTTTGTTTAGATTATACTGACTATACTGACTATACAAGCCTCCAGCTGAGTTAGCTGAGATTAAACACCATTCTGGTATTGACCTTGGATTTCATTCAACAGATTTTCAGCGGACTGAGATCCAGACTTTGAGAAGGCCACTGCTGTAAGCAGATGTGTCATTGGATAATGGCATTGGATTATGTATCTTGAAACAAGATAACCTTGATTAGCAGGGATTGGGAAAACCTTCTGTTTACCTTTGTTAGCCACTTCGCTATGATAGTAAACAGTAGACAGGGAGTAAATACTGATGTGGCTTATTGAATCTTTTGGACTTCACAATATTAATTAGCCATTATTTGGAAGAGCTGTATTGCTGATTTGTCTGCTATTCTCAATGTATGATGAATGACAGGGGAGGGAGTGTTCGCCCTGTGCACCAAACCGGTCAGGACCGGCCCTGCCTGCGGTTGTTCGGGTACAAGTTGATTGTCTGGAACAGCAGGTGGTGAAGATGTCTTTAATAAATGAAATGGTCTGAAGGTGGTGAATGATTACAGTAAATCCATTATAAAACTGGATGTTCAACATCTGATAGTTAGTTTGAATGAAAAAAATATACAACCAAAATCAGCAAAGACTCCAGATGCGTGCAGCTTAAGCTCACAGAACCCAGATGATTGCAGGATATTTTGAAGCTCATGTCTGGATAGTGAATGTGAGAAGAAAAGTGTGACAGGAGAGTTCAGTCACACCTTCTTGGAGGTATTCAACATGAACCTTTCATAAAAAGAAATATTATTAATATACAAATAATACGTTTTTACCAAATGGTAAGTGAAGACTCGAGAAGAGCAGCGATCACGTCTAGTGCAGCTCGGACAAGCTGTTATTAAATTCTACCAGAGCAGGTTATAGTTCACTGCTGTCACAGAAATATAAATACTGCTTGGATCAGGCACATGAGGTTTTATACATTTGAGCAGCACCAGCACAAATAATCATTTGCATCAGTTAACAGTTAAGCCCACAATTAGTCACCCCCTCCCTGTTTGTATGTTTCATGAATTGGTCTCCATCCTCCAACCTAATTTTTCTGATAAAGTACTGAAAACTTTTGCAAATGAGTAAAAAACTGTAGAAGTATTAAAATTTTCATGTCCGTGTTCATTATTATTCACACGCTTCGATTTTTTTTCTTTTTTTTTCCATTTTCTTTCATTTTGTATTAACTACACAATTATTTTAGTTATAAATTGAAAATTGAGCTTCCTAGACCATGCTTCGACAGTCTTTAGCTGATCTTTGGAAACGCAGGATTATCCCCCTGCGTGCATGATCAAGGTTAAGGAGTTTGATGTCAGCCTGAGGACATGCATTGTTACTGTCCATAAAGATGGCCGAGGCTGTAAGCAATTGTAAAGTGATTCACAAGTCTTTTATATTTGGACTTATGCCATAACTTCCAGTCAACGATATCACACATAAGGCCAAAGTCATCCAGAAATGGTTCACCAAAAAAGCCACTCAGGTTCCACTGCTGTCAACGTTAACGCCATTATCATGATTATCGTGATTATCATGATTAAATTTTTTAACGCAATGAAACCATCTGGAGTGCAAGATGGACAAACTTTGGACAAACTTTGGACAAACTGCGCTGACAGAGACATTTCAGGGATTTTGAGTCATTCAGCTCTCCAAATTTTTTTAAATCACGTAAATCGTGATGATGGCGTTAACGTTGACAGCCCTAGTTTTATTAGCTTGTTTTTGTTTTGTTTTATTTTGCGAGCTGGTTATTAGATGCCGCTGCAGCGAGCAAGAGAACCCCCGCCGGCCCGCCCCTCTCCTCCCTGTGCAACAAGTATGGGCAGAAATCTGTGCCATCAGAAACTGAATTTGAATAAGTTAAATTTGAATTTGAATTTATGGTTTGAAAATGATCATCACTAAATTGAAATTGAATTTTATATTTTGAAAATGAATTGATTTGCTTTGAAACTGCATTTTATCCTTTAAAAATTCAGCTCTCGAATAATTTCAGTTTCACTTCTCACCATTCAGTTTCAGTTCTACAATTCAGTTTTTTGGAACTTACATCCGGTTCCAGGTGAAGAGTAAACGAGCGCAGATTAATAGAACTACGTTTTACTAGCGGACCGAAGGTGTTACTGACGGGAATCTACAGCGTCTTGAGCTGAATTAAGACTTCAGAAGTCATTCGTCATGTCGAATGACCAGCGGATAAACTCTCAGGTTGGTAATAAATGTATTACATGTATAAGAACAAGCGTCATGTTAACAAATGATAGCCGTACAGTAACTTTTATGCTTATTGTAGCTGTTAGCTAAAAACGCTAATTTAGCGTAGTTTGCCCTGGATTCAGCTTTGACAAACAAATATGATCGACTGTTTCTAGTAGAATTCCAAAGTTGTCATCTTGTACCCTCTCAGAGCCCTGTATGCTTGCAGAGACCCCTACAGTAGGGAAACATGCAAAACAGTGTCCAAACCTTTGTATTTGAGCTTTATCTGTCACCGGCCTCAGGCTCTTCACCTTTTCAAAGACAAAGCAGTCATTTAGATAAAATATTAGATATTGTTTACCTGTAAATGCACAAAGAGAATTTAGAAATGTAATTATTGTCAAGAGTGAACAAGCACTGATAGTGTAATCTACAGCTGTGGCCAAACGTTTAGAGAATGAGAAGTGTTGTTTGTTTATTTACAAAGTTTGCTGTTTCAGTGATAGTTGTATATCATATTATATCACTTCAAACAGAGGTGATCCAGTAATGCTGCACTAATAAATTAGACTAACTATTCACTTTATCTAAAGTTATTAAGTTAGCTAAAGAGTTGGGATGCTGTGTAAGACATAAATAAAGCTCAAATACAAAGGTTTGGACACTGTTTTGCATGTTTCCCTACTGTAGGGGTCTCTGCAAGCATACAGGGCTCTGAGAGGGTACAAGATGACAACTTTGGAATTCTACTAGAAACAGTCGATCATATTTGTTTGTCAAAGCTGAATCCAGGGCAAACTACGCTAAATTAGCATTTTTAGCTAACAGCTACAATAAGCATAAAAGTTACTGTACGGCTATCATTTGTTAACATGACGCTTGTTCTTATACATGTAATACATTTATTACCAACCTGAGAGTTTATCTGCTGGTCATTTGACATGACGAATGACTTCCGAAGTCTTAATTCAGCTCAAGACGCTGTAGATTCCCGTCAGTAACACTTTCGGTCCGCTAGTAAAACGTAGTTCTATTAATCTGCGCTTGAACCGGAACCGGATGTAAGTCCCAAAAAATTTTGGAACTGAAATTGAATTGTAGAACTGAAACTGAATGGTGAGAAGTGAAACTGAAATTATTCGAGAGCTGAATTTTTAAAGGATAAAATGCAGTTTCAAAGCAAATCAATTCATTTTCAAAATATAAAATTCAATTTCAATTTAGTGATGATCATTTTCAAACCATAAATTCAATTTCAAATTAGACTAATTCAAATTCAGTTTTTTAAAGCATTTATTCAAGTTACAATTCAGATTCAATCTGAGCAATTCAAATTCAAATTTAACTTATTCAAATTCAGTTTCTGATGGCACAGATTTCTGCCCATAAACAAGCAGCAGGACGCACCTCACAAACGAAAGTCGCCTTTACGCCCCGTAAATGGGCAATAGAAAACCGATTGATAGGCTACCCATGTAATCCCCAAAATGCGCTGCACGATGTCGAGGCAATATGGGTGCAAGCAACTTTTTTTTGCTAATGGCATTATGCCACCCCCACCATGATGTCGCCCTGGGCAATGTTTAAAATAGAAGTCACACTCATATAGCTGATATTGTTACCAAGGGCAAGAGGGCTTTGCTGTAAGTTCACTGTGTCTGTGTAATAGTTTTGTGTTAGGACAAACCAAATCAAAGCAAACATCTTGTGCCCAGCATATCCACTATCCAAACCATCTCAGCCTTGTTTCTCCAACTCTGTCTCCAAAATGCTCTAAGGTGTCCATCTGATGTATTCATTTCTAATCTTGTCCACTCACTCCTAATGAAACTCTTGGTTGTTTCATCTCCAGCTCAGTTTCATGAACCTTGAATGCATATACGTGGAATTTATACATATGTGGAAAATATGTAAATAAATGCAGCATTAACAGAAAACAAGACATAGAAATTAGGGCTGCTCGATTATGGCAAAAATGACAATCACGATTATTTTCACTGAAATTGAGATCTCGATTATTTGACGATATTTATTTAACAATAACAATGTATTGAATAATAGCTTTAAAGATGTCAAAAAATAATATAAAATAGTGTGCAAATACTGATAACAGTGCAAATGTTTGCAATATAAAAAATAAATGAAAAATGTAAACATCTATGTTTAGTGAACTTCAAAATACTGCATAATACTGGTTGTTCACTGTGTTAATTGAGCAGTGGTCTTTGGCGAGGAAAACGTTACCGCGTTTGTTATCTCCTTGTGTCTCTGGGAGCTGGTGTGATATTTAGTCGCGTTGTACAGGGTAGCGTGAATGGAAGCAGGTGTTGTCAAGAGTTTTTCTCCATGTTCCTTCATTGTTTGATCGTATGTCACTTTGTGAGCGGTCTTCAAATGATTGAATAAATTTGTAGTGTTGCTCTGTGGTGCAGCTACGACACCGTAGCAAAGTTTACACACTATGTCTACTTGATCCACGTCTGACTCCACGAACCCAAAATGTTTCCACACCACTGAAGTCGTTTCACCTCTCTTTTCAACCAACGGCATTCTTTCTTCAGCAGCCATTATCCTCTCCTCACCAAATAACTTCTGCTTAGCTTTCCTAGCTTTCCGAGCTTCCCTCGGGTCCTCTTAATTGTTGTGACGCGTGTTCGAAACGCAGAGAGGTGCACTCGATTTGCCACACGGAGCAGCGCGAGAGGAGGAGCTAATAATCGGCTCAGTCATTTTTAATGATCGTTGAAAGCCCAGATCATAATCACGATTAAAATTCGATTAATTGAGCAGCCCTAATAGAAATTAATAATAAAAAGGTTAAATACATTTAAAATGAAACAATTTCTTAAGTTAGCTCAGAAAACATCAACATTACAACAAAATATGGCAAAATTAAAGATGATAACACAATAATACAGAAAAAAATATTTATGGTCACAGATCAGTGATAATAGATCAGTCACTCCCTCAGACTCAAGATGTGATCGATCATACCTTTATCATCTGAGAATGGGGTTCTCTATACCAAAGAAGCAAAAAGGTGAAGGAAAGAGATGGCAGCATCTGTACAAAACGAGTGAATATTAGCACAGTAGGCGAATATGGAAGGCGCTTTGGAACGCTAATCTCCAAGGTCAGACGGTGGGTCTGGGCCCAGCGCTGGATTAATAGCTGCAGGGCAGGATGGCTGATGGTGTTGTGATGTGGAGATGTATGTGCTCTCTGTGTAGGGGAGTTTTTTTCGTTTTCTGTTCTCATGCTGACCTCCCACAAGGAGCCCAGTATGAGTAGAGGTCTCCCCATGTGATGTCTGTGCTACGTATGTTTGGTCGGGGGGGGAGTCTCATTTCACTGCAGGTGTAAACTTTGCATGTGACAAATAAAGGCTTGATTGATTGATTGATTGATTGATTGATTGATTGATCGAGAAGAATTTTAATAGTTGCCTGCTTTCTACTCGACCTTAGCTAGGATTGTACTCCCTGATCTGGGAAGGGTAAGAAAAAAGAATTCAGTTAACAAGTGGAAGAGATTAATTTAACCTGGCTCCACTGAGTGAGCAGCAGCGCCCTCTGCAGTTTGTGTGTCGAAGTGCAAAAGCTTACAGCACCTGGTATTCCCAGGCGGTCTCCCATCCAAGTACTGACCAGGCCCGACCCTGCTTAGCTTCCGAGATCAGACGAGATCGGGCGTGTTCAGGGTGGTATGGCCGTAAGCGAGGGACAGAATGCATAAAAGGCCTTTTATAGATGACTACAGATTTAGATTTGATGCATTACAGATAGATTACACCAGGGGTGTCGAACTCATTTTATATTGCGGACCATATACAGCCCACTTTGATCTTAAGCCGTCTGGACCAGTGAAAGTCTCCTTTCTGTCAGTGTAAAGAAGTCACTTATGTAACAGTTTTTCTACGTGTTAAAGAAAAAGCTGTTCTGACAAAGAAATAAATCTGTCAGTACGATTTTTTGGACTTAAATTGTAAGAAATAAATGTGTAAAATCCCAGACAACGTTCTGGTAGCTGTTTGTCCAGATTGCCCATTTTTTCTTGTTGTGGTTCTTGTTGTTTTTTAACTGTAGTCATAAAAAAATTAGATTTCTGTGGTTGAAAGTAAAAAAAAAAAAAAAAACTTTTCTGCTTACAAAAGATTTATTGGAGACATAGCTAAGAATTTTTCAGTGTGCAATAAATTGTGAAAGCCGAAGTTTCTTTGACAGTGAAAAGCAAAAATTAGGCTTTCTTGTCAGATGTCATTGTTTGGGAAGAAAACAGTGGTCACATAAAATGACATAGCAGGTCACATTATGTTTTTATTGACATATTACTTTGTAAAAAGCATGTTGCTGCTGAATGTAGTTGTATAATCATAAAGTAGTGTTTTATCTATAACATATCACATTAATGTTAAAAAGTGTAACTGATCATTTACTGCAGGGCAGTGTTACGGAGTGTGACGGAGAACAGTCAACTAAGACCAATAGTCATAGAGGATGAATGTTTCTACCTCATCTATAAAAGGCCTTTTGAACGTGTCATCCCTCGCTTACGGCCATACCACCCTGAACACGCCCGATCTCGTCTGATCTCGGAAGCTAAGCAGGGTCGGGCCTGGTCAGTACTTGGATGGGAGACCGCCTGGGAATACCAGGTGCTGTAAGCTTTTGCTCTTCTACACACAGACTGCAGAGGGCGCTGCTGCTCACTCACAGAAAACAGAATCAGAAGAAAAACTTCATTTCAACGCTTATAAAAAGAATGCGTTTAGCTTTTGTGTAAAACTTGATAATCATCTTACTGTATCTACTTTTCTGGTGTGTATTTTCCAGCAGAGGTTTAGCTCAGTGTCATGTGTCTGACATTTAGTGGATGTCAGAGAGCATTATTATTATTTCCTAACTTTAGGTTCCAAATAGGAGGAAGACTGATCTTTACTCACAGTAAAGATCAGTCTTCATCCTGTTTTCTATTTTGCAGAGCCTTATTGATGAGCCACAGCTGTCAGTCTGTTATTTTCTCCCCTGATATCTGTAACTTTATCATTTAAACTGTTGATATGGCTCAAAGCAGCCCCATTAATTTCGTAATTGACTTTTGTTTCCTCCTTTCTCCTCTCTATTATTTACTGCCAATATATTGTGAGTTTATATCGGTAGCATTTGAGCAAAACCTGGTGAGGATTTAGAAGAGCTTCAACATCCCATTATAATTTTAGTATTGCACAGACAACATAAATTACAACCTAATCCAACCTGAAGACACAGTTGAAGCTTCAGACATTCATCTGTTGACGGTGAAACACTGCCCTCTGCTGGACTCCAATAAAACAGATGATACTTTAAAATGAGGCAGCATCAACAAGCTGTCTGCAAAAAAAACAATATAAGAACAAAATTTGCATGAAATACAGAACTTATTGATTGTATGAATCAAAAAAAGTTAAGCACTCTGTAGTATTCTACAGAAAGAGGAATTTCTCAGCACAGTACTGAGTAACTTGTCAACCATGGAGAAGGCACAGTGTCCACCTAAAGCCCTTATTTACAAAAAACAGAGCAGTTTTTTCGCATGGCTCAAGGTGAAGGTAATGCTGTCATTTTCATATGACTTATTATGGGCTTCAATATCATAGTGAAAAATTAAAAAGTATACACACATTCAAATCTTTCAATACAGGGTTGTACAATGTCTTAAATTGACATGGCTAATGCCTATTAACTTCTCATCAGTGATCATGGATGGAATAATGAAGGAGGAGGACTACTAAAGTGAGTTTGCAATCCAACATAGAAACTGACCTTCTGAGATGAAAACTTTTATATTCAGTGTTACTCCAAATCCTCATTCTCAACTTATTACCAAAGAAAAAAAATGTCATTATATGTTCTGATGACATTCAGCTGGATCTGATTTACACATCAGAGGCTTGTTCAAGTAACTGTATTCAAGTAGAGTGAAATAAAGAGCAGAAAACACTGCATGAGAAGCAATTCAAAACGTGACTTTCAGCAAAGGCGTGCTGTCACACTGTGGCTAGACTGAGGGTTTGTCAACAGTCTGACGACACTGTATCAGAGACTTGTCTTTAACCACTTTGTTCTTTTCATGACCACAACTCAACACCTTGTGAGTGTTTGCAGCCTGGTAATGCACCGTGTGCCAAAACTGTGAACAACTGAATCTGTTCTGAGAGCAGAAAAAACTTCTATGAATGTAATAACTTTAGATGTTATCACACTAACTACATATGTTATAATGTAACACTTTGTGTAATGTAAAACTCTGAAGTCAAGGTTATAAATGGCTGTTTTTGACAACTTTTGAGTTTACCTTTATATATTTCACTTTTAAAAATTTACAGTCATCATTTCATTGTGACTAAATCTAAGCAGGAATGTTTTTTTATCTCTATAAAAACATTTTTAATCAGTCAATTTTAATATGAATTGAAAATTATAAATTGTATATTTCAAAACTATGTTTAAGTAGCTCATGCTTTTTAACTGGACTTGGAGTATACATACATAATAAATTGGACTGGGTTAAGAACACCGCTGCACTCCACAGGAAGGGCCAGAGTCGTCTCTATTTTCTGAGGCGGCTAAGGACAATGCTCAGGATTTTTTACAAATCTGTTGTGGCCAGTGCCATCCTCTATGCTGCTGCATGGTGGGGCAACAGGTTGAGGGACACAGGTGCCAACAGACTCAAACTGATCCGCAAGGCCAGTAATGAGTGGGGATGGAGTTGTACTCATTTAGGGTGTCTGAGAGGCAGATGTAGTCTAAGAAAAGGAGCACATTCAGTGAGAGACTGAGATTACCAAAATGCACCACTGAACAACACAGGAAATCATTCCTGCCCGTGGCCATCTCCCTGTACAACTCCTCCATCTAATACAGTTATACCCACTGGCACATGTTCTACAGTAAAATAACAAATGACAAAGTTCACAAGTTAGAGTTAAATGTCAATCACACATATTTCACCTCACCTCTTGATATTTATAATTGCGTGATTTGTGTGTGTGTGTATATATATATATATATATATACATTATATATACATACATACATACATACATACAGATATATATGAGCAACTGTAACCCACATATTTTCCTTTGGGATTATTAAAGTCATTCTGATTCTGATTATTCATTTTAAATATGAATATCACACCAGACGGCTCCTGTTATTCAGAAAGCACCTTTATTGCTTCAATGCAAATTAGAAGGTGATTAGCAGCCAGATGCTGCTAATCAACTGCATTTGAATAATTGCTCATCAGCATATGTGAGCACCTCTATAAAAGCATGAGTTTTGGCAGGTGTGTGTTAAGACAATGTCATAATCTTCCCAGGAATGGTTGTCCCAGAAAATTCACCCCAGGGTCAAACTGTGCAATGGTCAGAAAAAGCTCAAAAATCCAGAAGCTACATATCAGACTCTACAGACCTCAGTTAGCACATTAAATCTTAAAGTCTATGACAATTAGAAAAAGTTTGAATAAGTGTGGCTTGTTTGGAAGGGTTGCAAGGAGAAAGTCTCTTCTCTCTAAAAACAGCATGACAGCATGGCTGCAAGTTTGGTAGCAAAGTTGACAAAAGCATAACAGCACAAACACCTCATACCAGCTGTTAGTATGGTGGTGAAGGGGGGGGTGATTTGAGCTTGTTTTGCAGCTACAGAACCTGGGCCCCTTGCATTCATTGAGTTTTCCATGACCTCCCCTGTATACCAAGTACTCTATAGTCAAAACTGAGTTTTGGTAATGCAGCAGGACAAAGATCCCAAGCACATCAGCAGAGCTACAACAGAATCAAGGTGTTGGAATGGCCCGGTCACAGTCCACACGTCAACCTGAAAAACAGTGCTGGGAACTTAAGAGAGCTTTACATAAACAAATACCACAAACCTCAATGAACTGACGAAACAATGTAAAGAATTGTGAGTCAAAAGTCCTGCACAACCATGTGACAGACTAAGAGTCATACAGAAACAATTTGGTGACACTATTGCTGCTAAAAGGTTGTTCTACAACCTACTCACTCATGGACTGTGCTTAGTTTTTCAGAGTATGCTACAGATTCCCATAAAAACACTCTTTTCCACCTGACTGTATATCAGATAAAACAGATATGATCTGTGAATCCAGAGCAGAGGAGGATTCTGAGAAGAGAAAACATCTGGGGACCTGTCCCGAAAAGTTAATTTTGTTCATCTGGACGTAGAGTTTTCAGTCGGAGGAACGCTACGTCACTCATCCGAGTTCGACTTCCGACTTCTTCCGTCTCAGCTCAGTGCAGGTTTCAACCTTTGACCAACCTTTGTTGGAATTTAGACTTTACATATTGTCCAGTTTAAGGCAAGGGAACTGAAAAGTGTGTTGAGGATAAATGATCAATTAGGCAGATGTAAATGAACAACAGCTGCAGGCTGGTGGCTCTGACATCACACCTGATGGACACCTAGAGGGCTAGATTCAATTATTTTGGAGTTTCTGAAGACCTTCTATGACTCTGCGGTGACATCAGTCATCTTTTATGGTGTGTTCTGCTGGGACAGCAGTATCCCCACTGAGGACAGAAAAATACTGAACAGACTGATCTTGTAGACCTGTGTTATGGTTGAGGCAGCATAAAGTGACTGGAAAAATGGCGGCTAAGCTGTCATCGCTCTTAGATACAACCTCCCACTGTGTCTTATGTCTTTCTGTGTGTCACAGAGGACACACAGCACAACAGCACATGTGGGTGAGAGTGAGTGAGTGAATAATTTGTGTTTGTGTGTGCATGGCTGGGCCTGGGTCTGGGGCTTGCTGTGACTTAGCCCTGGATACAGTCAGCAATCCCAGCCGGACGCTTCTCCTATCTTTTGGATGCCGGGTGGTTCTGGGTGCCTGGAACCCTGTTCTCAACCTGTACCAGGATGGTTGGCCTCTAGGGTCGACTGCCCGTTGCCTCTGGTCCTCTGGGACTCTCACCCTTTGGCTTTGGCACCCCATCTGGGGCCTCCCTCTTTCCCCTGCTGGGATGGGCACGCACACGTCGCTGAGATGTGTGGTCTCAGATAATTGGTACTCCTGGAGGCTGCAGGTGAGATAGTCATACTATACCAGTGTTATAACTGAAATAACACAAATAGAAATGAATAAATAAACAGATAACATATTCACATGAACAAGAGGAGCCTATAGAGATTCCAAGTAGCTGTTCTTGCAAAAGCAAAATGTGTTCTGCACCACAATGCATTCACGTCACAACTCTGATTGCAAAAGCTTGCAGATAGGACAGGATATTAAAAATAAAACAAAAAACCCACCTCCCACCACATGCAGGTCATCCTAGCAGCACTGAGTAGCTCCTACAGTGACACGCTGCTGCAACAACAGTGTGCCAAGAAGAAATTTCAGATATCTTTCCAGCTGCTGTCAGACTCTACAATAGAGTCTTAGTGCCCACCTTAAAATTAGGTATATACAACATCAGCTGAATAACAACACGTGATATATTACACCGTGCCATTATTTACTTAACAAAAACTAAGCCAAAATGCAGTTTCTGTACTTTTTTCACAAATGTCAATATTTTATTAATTTACTTATTTTTGATACATGTGGTTTATTGAATTGAAAAAAATAGCTGCAATTGTTGTAACGCGAGCTATGAAAGACAACCTGCATCTGCACCTGTGGTCACTGGGCCTCACATCATGTTTGCAGCATGTTCTGAACCACAAACAGAGCAGTGCTAAAGTTTCTTGGAACTGGTGGGCTAGTGATGTAGACACTGATGCTAGTGATTATTTAAGGTGGGGCTACTGAAATGTTTAAAAACTGAAGCCCCCAAAGTGCTTTTTGTTGCTCTGTGACACAAATGAGCTCCAACCTGCTCAGGTAGAATTTAATAACAGCTGAGCTGCACTAGACCTGGTCTCTGCTCATCTTGACTCCTCGTTTGGTAAGAACTTTTTATTTGTATATTTAAAATCTTTTATAGACAACAGGCTTATTTTGAATAACTCGATCTCCTGCCACACTTCTACTCACATTCACTATCCAGATATGGGCTTCAAAACATGCATCATCTGGGTTTTGTGACCATGAATATCGTGCATAAGAAATGTGCATGCACAGGCAGAGACCTATCTTTTTTTTATTTATGTTCAAATAATGTTCAATTTTAATTCCCCCTTTAGAGCATTTCATTTACTGAAGACATCTTCTACACCTGGTGTTCCAGACGACTGACTAGTGCCTCCTGCAGGTTAATCAACCAACCACTGATCAGTAAAGCAAAAAATAAGGTAAGTGTCCTCATTTGGAAAAGTTTGCTTAAAAGTTTCATAGCTTTACAATATAAATAATTATATTTAGCAAGAATGTTGTCATGACTGAGTGCAATCACCATTTCCCTCTGTAAGGTTCAATGAGTGGATGCAGGTAGAGAAGGTGCCTTTAGATACACCTCATGAACTCATCAACTGAGACTCAAAAATCATCAAATTTATTTAAATTACTTAATTTGTTGTTCATTTTCTTACTTGTTTACCATATCTACCAAATGCAAGTAAATCATTACAACTGCCCGTTTTAAAAAAATCCAGTAATACTCTAAAAAATGTACACAATATTATTGTTGAATCTGTCCTCCAGTGCCTCTCTGATAAGTTTCAAAATAATATGATCTGTATTTGTGTTCGCTTCGTAGTTACACTGTTTAAAATAAGATATTAAACCAAACTGCGGTAATTACCTGTCCAGCAGAGATCCGCTAACACTTGTTTTATTTCAAGCTCAGGTAAATTCTTTCTGTCTGCTTTTCTTTATCAGCGATCGTCTGGTTTTTCCTTTCGACTTGTCTCTCCGCGCTTTCTGCTCAAGTCAGCCCCTCCTCTGCCGCGCATGCTCTGCAGCGCATGCCCGACGGGGTCTGCGCAGCGCGTGCATCACAGGTGTGGAGAAGTACTGATTAGTGTTGCCGTTTCAAAATAAAAGCTGCCAAAAAGCGAAACATGCTGCCTTTCAGAGTAAAATTTCAATGTTTCAAACCATATTCCAGGGTTTTTAGTTCACCATTTATAAGGTTTCAACAAGAAAATAAAAGACAAATCTGAATGTTTGAAAATGTTTTGGAAAAATTCCATAAAGAATAGATGAAAAACACTGAAATTATTCTTTTATTTATGTTGATAAATTAAGTTGTTATTATTTAGTTACATAAGTTTTTTTTTTTAAGTTAAACTTGTGTGGGTTTCTATATAAGCCAATAAAAAAACAACAAGCCATTAAAAATGAAAAGTAAACTCTGCCAAAGAAACTGAGAGACGGGAAGCGTGGAGTTCAGTTTGCAAATTTATCTAAAACAATAAACATCTATGAATAAAACTTTGTTGGCCTGCAGCTTCTAAGAAAGACAAAAAAAGTAAAAAGATGGTCATGAAAAGAAGCTACCATCTGTCACGTGGTTCTGTGTATTTACATTTCATACCATGGGGAAATAATCATTTGATCCCCTGTTGACAACACCTTTCTCACGATCATCCTCACCCCATGAGACAAGATCTTGCATGCAGCAAGATAAGAGGTCTTCGGTCTTGACTATGGTGGCACAAGACTGTAGATTTGTATTGTCCCTGTAGCCCTCAGTAACAAATCCTTTGACACCTCTGCAGTCTTGCCCGTGGTGGTGTAGAACTTGGAATGGAAGAGACTGATACTGTAGAGGTGTGCTTTTTACACAAAATAAACTGAGATCAAGATTGTCTTTAAATGATTAATTGATTAAGTGCAATCCAATCTGTGGGAGCCAGAATTCTGGCTTGGTTATAGGGGATCAAGTACTTAGTTCAATCAATGACATGCAAATCAGTTAGTATGTTTGTGTAATGTGTTTTTTTCTGGATTTGGTTGATATTCTGTCTCTCGATTAAAATTAACCTACCATAAATATTAGATACTGTTCATTTCTTTGTAATGGAGCAAAATTACAAATTCAGCAGAAGATTAAATAATTATTCCACTTCTACAGTGACAAGATTTTGGCTGCTCCAAATTCTTAACTTGGAAAATGTTCCTGTTTTTCTTTCTCCAGGAAACAATGAGGATCCTGTTTACCTGTTTGCTGCTTATGCTGCTCTTTGCCACTGGACTTTCAAAACCAGCCAATCTTAAACCCAAACCAATTGACAAGCGTCAGAATGAAACCCCTTATGAAAAGTTTAAACGACAGCATGTAGATGCCAAGATGACTGCGAAAAAATGTGAGGCAGAAATAAAAAACAAGCAGATCTACAATGTTG
Organism: Oreochromis niloticus; assembly: GCF_001858045.2. Taxonomy (NCBI): domain Eukaryota; kingdom Metazoa; phylum Chordata; class Actinopteri; order Cichliformes; family Cichlidae; genus Oreochromis; species Oreochromis niloticus. Next base: position 97,132 of record NW_020327039.1, read on the forward strand.
ACAACAGTTGTAAGGACACAAACACGTTCATCCTTAGTGATTACGAAAAGGTCAAAGCCATTTGTAATGGTCATGGGTCACCTCATAAGAATACTTGCTTGACAGAGAGTAAAGCAAAGTTCAGTATTGTTAAATGTGAACTAAAGAATAATGGAGGCAGGAAACCCAACTGCCAGTATAAAGGCAAACTTCTCACTAACAGAATAGTTGTAGTCCAATGTGGAGGATTACCTGTGCACTTTGAGAAGGACATAGTGACTTTTGAATCCAATAACGCAACTATAGGAAAAATCCCCATGGACTCTACTTCTGTACCCACAAATATGCATGTCTGAGATAACAAAAGAGAAACATTTATCATCAGCTCTGACCAAAAGTCGCTGGAAACATCTTGTTCGTCACAAGTTTTCACTCGAGCCTGTCTTATCAGTAACCATTTACATTTTTTTGAACATGTGATCGGCTTCACACATTGCATTAAATAATATAAAACTATTTTCAAACTATATTCAACCCACCAATACTGATATATTAATTGTACTGACTGTAGGATGCTGTGTAGAAATAATCTCTTCCATCAAACTGGCTTCTAATAAAATATTTTTATTTGATCGCAGAATAGTATGTAATAAATGTTTTTGCTTTGTTTATTTACTTTTTTTTAAAAAAAATTTTAATTTTTGGCATCACCAGTCACAGGACTCACAAGGTCAAATGTTCATATTCAGCACCCTGCCTCTCGGATGGTTTTTTTGTTTTTAATGTTATTAAATTTTATTGCTTTTGTTTTCATTTTATGCCAACAATTCATTTCTAAGATGAGCTTTAAAGCATCAAAATTGAAATAATTGACCAAAAGGCAAAAGTCTAAATATCGTTGCTATCACTCCTGCTGCAAAGATCAGGGTCAGACATTGTTGGGCTTCCCTCTGTGTACACACCTGTACGAAGGAGTGTTAGGGCCACATTAAGAAAAAAAAGAAATATAAGAAGAATAAGAAAATAAATATACACTTTAGGACTCGGGGTAAAAGGATCAATAAAAATTTAAAATTTATATTTTATAGTTTGATGATTTAAAGTCTCACACACAACCCGTCGAAAGGGGAGGTGGGCCGGCTGCTTCCAAATAGAGCACATTTCATTCATAATTTTGTAAATCCAAGCTCATTATGAATTCATGATTTGAATCCTGGGTTGTGCGAAATCCCAGAAATAAACCCCAGACAAAGCGAATCTGTGAACTAAGGTGTAGGTTTATTAGGTTATGTCGTGGTGATCCTCGGGTTGGGGGATGGGTGTTCATACTGGAGTGCAAAATTAAAACCAATGGAAGATGGACAAGAAAAGTTCAAAGCCATCAGGTGCTCAGTTTAGAAAAAAGAGAAAAGAAGAGGAGAAACGAGCAAAAGATACAGGTAAGCAGATGTGTCATTGGGTAATGGCAGGTCATCCTGAAATAATCAGAATTATAATCAGACGGGATGTTCGCCCAGGGCGCCAAACAGGCTAGGACTGCCACTGATTGTTAATACACACCAAGCCAAAATACATGAGAGGAAAGCTCTCTGGTATTTACATTTAAGATGATTTCATGTCCGAGCTGACGTTTTAGTTCTTGAACATTGTATCATTGGGTAATGTAAAAGTTTCAGGCTGACAATCAGTGTGTGAAAAGACAAAATCTAAATTCAAATGAGGCTCACTGTAAGACATTTAGATTCAACAGCAATTTGTGGTTGTATTAACCAATAACTAAGATTATTAAACAATGAAGCCAATAAACAAAGTTGGATGGACATCAGTGCAATTACACACAAGGCAAACAGAAACTACTAAAATAAATAAAATAAACACACACACACACACCTGTATCGCAGACAGAGCTGCAGTCTCCAATAATATTGAAATTACAGCAGCTTTCAGTGACAATAGCTGACTGCGGCCACACGATGGCAGTAATGTAAAGGCTGGATGGACATAATATTTAACAGCAACATCTGCGATGAAAGGAGAGAGACGGCTTTACTTTGGTACGTTTTAATTTGTGGACGCCACTGAGGAAGAAATAAAAGAGAACAATAAAAATGTCCTGTGTGCAGAGTTGAAAAAAACAGCACTTTTAAAATGTTGTAATGTAATAGTCTTATATAAACATAAGCTGTATCACAATTTTTTAAAGCTTCCTTTTGTGTTTTTAAGACAGAAGCTCATAACTATGTTTTTGATAATGGTGACCAACGACACTAAACTACCTTTAGTTGAGCAAATTCGATGTCACATAAAACTATGCTAACATTTACACTGATTATCACTGTACTAACTGATTAGCATATCAGAAAGAAAATAGACATCTCACAGACACTGACAGTTTTCCCGTTAATATTCCCCCTGCTGTGTTTTGTCCCAGCTCTTTTAATTAGTGTGAATGCTTGTAAAAGCATTCACAGTATTGTTGTTGTAATCTTTATTAGTGTGAATGCTTGTAAAAGCATTCACAGTATTGTTCTTCTAATCTTTATTATTATTATATTTTATTCTTCCGTACGTTTTTTGTAGTCCTACTCCTTCAAAACCGTTCAACTTAGAAAAACCATTCAAACACCGTTAGATTCCTCTTCATTTGGACACGACTGCTTCTATTTTTCTCATTTTTAACATTTATATTTTTAATTTTATTCAACTTTTTTCAACAAAAATTTCCCATGTATTTCAATGGGGAGACCCTTCAAATCATCATTCAACTTACTCATTTTTAAACTCCTACTACTTCCACATACATTGACGTAGATCCACCATTCAAACTTTAAAACGAAGACAAGACATTCAACTATTCAACTTGTATTTATCTTTTCAATATGTGTTATACTTTTTCTTCAGTTCCAGTTTAAGTTTCATGATGTGTTTTCAGCCGTTTCAGAGTTTATAATGGGTGTGTATGGGACGGAATGTTGGGGCTAGAGTGAGACAGCCCAACTGCTAGAGTGAGAGGAGCGAAAAAATTAATCTTAAAATATTTTTTAAAACTGCTGCTGTGTCCACGGTGAGTGCTCTACAGGTCTGATTTTACCCTCAAAACGTAGCCATCGCTGTCCTCTTTCATCCAATGTGTTTACTATTGTACTAGGTGTTATGGTTCTTTCATAAATGTCACCAAAGCACAGCCTCCTCCCTCCAACTCCTCCATAGACTCTAATGTTAAAATGGCTCAGAAAGTTCGTTTGAAAATCAGAAGAGCATGCTGTCTTTACATTGTCACCACGTCCACATAATAAACTCCACAGGCATGAAAACTGAGAATTCAGTAGACTAGACATTGCTGTTGCTCACGGTGAAAGAATTTTGTCAATACAAGTTGTCGTTTTCTTTTGGGAACGATTTGTTTCGGGCTGACTTTTCTGTTCATTTTAAGGAGCACAAGTGAGGCGCATGTCTGTGTCATGTGTATGGAGCCATTGGGTGCAGTCACTATAGCAACCAGGCTCACACCTGCCTGCTTAACGAGCTCTCTCTGCCACTCTGCCAAGATTCATCTTAAAAATTTCTGTTACAACTAAGCAGTTGGAGTTAGATTAAGTCAACAGGTACAATAAGTCAGATTTGACAGGGTTTTGCCACAGATTAACAGTATGTCAGTAGTTAGTATAGGCCAACTGAATAGAGCATTCTCATTGGCCTGTTAAATTCAAGCTGATTGTGTATTGGTGGACTTGTCTTCTGCACACAGGTTTTTTTTTTTTAGATCTGGGCAGTTGGAGTCAGTTGATGACTTTAAATTAATTAATAATTAATTAATAAAATAATTTCTGACTGGATCATTAAAGCTCACAGCATCTACCTGTCTGTAGTGGATTTTCCCACATTTTAAATAATCTATTCTCATTTAATATCTCTGAGTGTATTCGTGGGGAGATAAACTATACAGACTAAAAACAAAGTAGTCTTAAAATAAAACCCATAAAACAGTTCAAGATGACATACTTTTTATTTGCTCGTTTAATGCCAGTTGCCCTCTTTCTCTGTATGTCACTCATTCGCTTATACTCAGGAAAAAGTATCAATTTGTATCCTGATGAGGCTTGTGTATTTTTTTCTCTGTCTCTGTATGACAGAGAAATGTTTATGCTCAATATTGTTGTTCAAACTGATGCTCAAATTTCCAAGCACCACCTGAACGCCTCATCGGTCTTTAACTCATCACTGTACCACTGTCGTCATTCCGCTTTGCTCTCTGCTGTGGTAAGTACAATACACTCAGTATAGCACGGTTTTATTTTTATGATGGTAAAAATACATGTTTGACATTTAAACTCACATATCAAGTCTTTTTAAAGTTCAACAGAGTTCAAAGAATAAAGAAAGCAAAAAAAGAATAACCTTCGCTATCATTTATATAGGTTTATGACTTTTGCTGTTAGCAGCAGTGCTAACGCTAGCTTCAATGCTAATGCTAGCAACAATGCTAACGCTAGCTATAGTGCTAACACTAGCTTTAGCAGTTGTTAACTGACAAAAAGAATATTCCTGTGATATTCCTGTCATATTTATTGGCGGTCAGTGAGACAAAAGTAACAAATGGGCTTTATTATTGCCATTGTGGCTCAGTTTTAACAGTAAGAGTGCTTTATGACTTTTGCTGTTAGTAGCAGTGCTAACGCTAGCTTCAATGCTAATGCTAGCGTCAATGCTAATGCTAGCAACAATGCTAACGCTAGCTATAGTGCTAACACTAGCTTTAGCAGTTGTTAACTGAAAAAAAGAATATTCCTGTGATATTCCTGTGATATTTATTGGCGGTCAGTGAGACAAAAGTAACAAATGAGCTTTATTAGTGCCATTGTGGCTCAGTTTTAACAATAAGAGTACTAGCGCTAGCAGCAGTGCTAACACTAACTGAAGTGCTAACGCTAGCAGGAATGCTACCGCTAGCAGCAATGCTAAGGCTAGTAACAGTCTAACAGTAGCCTTACATAAGTGGAAATACTTCAGTTAATTAGTTTGAATTATAAAATGGCTGCTGTATCAGCTGGTGTGCTATATTACTCTATAATTACCCTGCTGACTATAAGTTCAGTGTATCATGTCGTGTGGGCTTTGTATTTCTGTTAGTCTGATAACACTGTACACACAATTAACATATTATTTCTCGTCTTACACTTTCAGGAACTTGACTGACACCTGTGCTTTGCCTGGTAGGTGTGCACATACTGTAAGAGAAGTAGACCAAAATAAAAAAATAATCTGACTAATATAAGCTGTAAAGTGATGGGTTCAATCTTTGTGCTAGACCCTTTAAACACAATTTTATAAAAAATACACATAAGTGCAGCTTAACAATTGGGCTAAAATATTTTTTTCGTACATTTCTGTAGTCCCACTACATGTGATTAGTTAATGATTCATGATGATTATTTGTATTTAAAACATTATTGCTGAATTTAATTAAACATTTATTCTTTTAAAAAGTGCCCAATTATGCAACTTTTTGCACATGGCAGCCGACAACAGTTTAGCTTGAATATTTGTTTTGTCCTTTTTCAGTAGTCACAATTAGTTCATACAATTACCATGTGATATCATTTTAATAAAATTATTTTTTTTTCTTGTGTTTTGTTCACAGTGTGCAGAAGAAGAACAAGGACCAGATCTCCAGTCTTCTCTCTCACATCCCAACCCCCCAACCCCTCTATCCTCTGTCCTACTCCACCTGTTGTCTCTGCCTTCTTTCCATCTGTATTTCACCCTGTGGTTTGTGAGAAATTTTGCCAAACCAAGAATCTTATTGCGGTTTGATTTCAAAGCCGTGTCTCTCCTGCTCTGTCTGTTCTCTCTGCTAAATTTTCTCTCTACCTGTTTTTCACTCTTTGGCTTGCTGCTGAAAAATGCACATGCCAATAAAGCAATAAAGAGTGCATATTTTGCCTCAACCTATGAACAAACTGAACAAACAAAGAAAACTCTACGGTTTGATTTCAAAGCCGTGTCTTTCCTGCTCTGCCTGTTCTCTCTTCTAAATTTTCTCTCTACCTGTTTTTCACTCTTGGCTTGCTGCTGAAAAATGCCAAGCCATTAAAGCAATAAAGAGTGCATATATTGCCTCTACCTGAGAACAAACTGAACAAACAAAGAAAACTCTAATTCACGGTTTGATTGTGATTTCCCAGCCGTGTGTCTCCTGCTCTGCCTGTTGTCTCTTCTAGATTTCTCTCTACCTGTTTTTCATTTTGGGCTTGCTGCTAAGTTGTGCCAAGCCAATAAAGAGAGTGCATAATATTCTCTCGACTGAAGAACAAACTGTCAAACGAAAGACAACTGTTTCAGACAAATAAAAACTGAAATATAAAAACAAAGACAACATCTCCTGGTGTGTGCCACTCTTATCTGTGAACATATTTTCTGAAGACTAAGAAACACTTGCAGGTGTGTGAAAATGCCAAGGAAGCAGAAAAAGTCACAAGCTGCAAAACAACGCTGGAAGAAGTTCCATGAGTTTCACAGTGTACCAATATGTGAACAGGCTGAGTTTGATTTTCCTTAGAGCTCTGCAGAAGACAGTGTGTCTGCAAAGACCAATCTGACAGTGTCAAACAGGCAGGTCAACATGTTCCTGCACATGTACAACAGGTATGCTATGCTGATGCTGTAAAGAGTGGACTGCAGCATGAATTTAATGAACAACATGAGGTGTCAAGTGCCCCACAGGTGGGTTATGCTGATTTTTGAAAAGAGGCTGTCACAGTGATGTGGGAGGACCATCTCATGCAGAAAGAGTGAACCTTGAAAACCAGCCCTCTGTAACACATGTCTGTGCATCTCACAGCCAGGCACATCCTAAATATGGAGACTCCAGAAACAAGCAGTGCACATGTAATTCACTCACATTTCTTGCATTCCTTCATAAGAATGAAAAAATGACTACAGCTGACCTTAATCTGGTCTTGGATAAAGGTGATGTGATGTACAAAGAGGCAAAGAAAAGATTCCCCAAGAGTATTCATTTGGCAACCGATGAGCTGCCTGACAAAGTTTATGCTCGCAGGTCTATGTATCATGTCGACATGACACAGCCTTCCCGGTATGGGACATTGAAGAACCTCCAGAGGAAGCAGTAGATACCTTTCTCAGCTTAGAAGCAGGACTGAGCTGCCTGTTGTCAGATGTGCAGTATGCCTTATTGATTATGAGTGGATTGTGTATCGCAGTGTTCAGATCCACATCAGGCAAATATGGTTTCTTTGATCCACACTCCAGAACACCCAGTGGTCTTTCTCTATTACTACAGTCACGTAATCGTGGTACAGCTGTGATGCTGAGATTTACACTCCTCAGTGACATGATTAAGAGGCTACAAGATTCTTATCAAATGATGGAGATATCACCTTCTTGTAACTATGAGCTGAAGCCTGTGCAGTTTTACAGTATGAGCACAGTCAACCTAAGTGATACTATCAGAGACACAGTCTGCAGACCAACAGCTGCCACTGCTGTGGCACCTACTCACTCTGATACAACTGTTGATGAAGCAAACCCCTCTACTCCAAGGAGAAACACAACCACTGATCTGACTGAGAACATCTTTTGTCAAATGTCCATTTGTGCGCCACTGGTGAAACAAAAAGAAGTCCACATGACTCAGTTCACATCATATGAAGATCAGAATGAACCTCCTAATATACCAACTGAAGAACTATGCAGTGAATTAAATTTTTTTCCATCGAATGATGCTTTTTCATGTCAATCAAATGCTGCAATAACAAATGTTGCTGCCTGTGATCTTCTGATATAGTTTTACAAAAACTGAAAAAAGTTAATAAACAACAAAGGCACAAAATGAAAAGAAGATTAATGGCATCAGAGAAACCCAGAAATCAGAGAAAGAAAACCAAAAAAGCAAAGAACGACAAAAGTATGCTTCAAACAAAGAGTACAAAGAAAAGAAAAAATCTTGCACAAACGAGGCATATAAAAACAATCCTGAAGTTAGACAGAAAAAACAACAGTACATGAAAAGACGTTACTGTGAAAATGATGAATTCAGAAAGAAACAAAACAATATGTTAAAAGACGTTTTTCTGAGAATGCTACAGTAAGAAAGAAACAACAACAATATATTAAAAGACGCTACTGTGAGAACGATGAATTTAGAAAGAAACAACAACAATATATTAAAAGACGCTACTGTGACAATGCTGAATTTAGACAAAACAAAAAAGCTATATCACTAAAAGGTATCAAGAGAGCCCAGAATTCAGAGAGAGACAGAGATCTCGAGTGACTCAGCGTTATGCACGTGACAATGCATTCAGAGTAAGACACAGACAACTAATGAAACAACTAATGCGAGACAGGTATCAAAGTAATCTTGCATTCAGGATTATGCACAACATGAGATGTGCCATGAAAATAAAAAGGAAATACAGATGGGTGAACAGACAAACCCAAGAGAGTGACAACAGTGTGATCAACGAGGCCATATCTGTGTTCAAATCACAAATCAAAGTTGGACCATCATACCCATGTACTGTGTGTTTCAAGGCTTCATTTCCAAACCAAGTGCGACCTGCACAAGGTCAAATTATGTCAAAAACCCACATGTGGTTGCAACATGTTTGACAGGAAAGTTTGTTCATGTTTGTGATGAAAACTGCAGAAATGAGCAGTGCAATGTGCCTGATGAGAGAAAGAGAGAGTGGATTTGTCACACCTGCCACAATCATCTTAAAAATGGATCCATGCCAGCACTTGCTGTTGCCAATAAACTGGATCTTGCTGATATTCCACCTGAACTGTCTGATCTCAACATACTGGAGAGACATCTCATAGCCAAGTGCATACCATTTGCCAAGATCATTCCTCTTCCCAAAGGCAAACAGAGAGCAATTAGAGAAATGTGGTCTGTGTCCCATCAGAGGTACAGGAAACTGTTGAAGCATTGCCTCGATGAGAATTAATTCTCAGGTGATGAGAGTTAAACTGAAGAGACGCTTGTCTACAAAGGTCATCAGCTGTTTCAGACTGTGAGCTGGTCTAAACTTGTGCAAGCACTGCATAAACTGAAGCAGATTCATCCACAGTATAAGGATGTGAGCATCAGAGATGATGCTGAGCTGTGTGATCCAACACTTCCTGATGAAGATGATGAGGAGGATGATGATGAAAACATGAATGAGGACGATTATGATGAGGCTGATTTAATGGAAATGACAGCTGTGAGAAAAATGCACTGAGTGAAGCACAAAATAAAATGAACAGGATATTGACATGTTATCCTGTGATGGTGAACAACCACGTGAACAGATGAGAGATGATTCAGAGCAAGAAGATGGGCTGACTAATGGTGGTTTTGCACTCGAGTCTGTTTGCAGCCCCCTGATGTGGCTGAGGAGATATTATGTTTCAGTGAAGGAATCTACTCTGTTGCTCCTGCAGAGCGAAACAATCCAATAAGTTTTTCAAAACACCTAAACTGGAGCCATGGCCTTCCCTGTCCAGTTTCCTACAGGCCAAACACACTTGATGAAAGAAGGCTGATCAAGTATCCCCAGTGGGTATTTCAAATCAGGCTTTTCTGCATTGATGATCGTTTTGCCAAAGACACAAACTATTTGTTCTTTGCACAGTTTGTGACTGAAATACACTTGCTACTTCCAGCAGACAATACAGTAAGGCAAAGCCTCTGACCAGAGATGGGAGAAAAATAACCTCAGGTATGTTACAAGATAAACATGAGGTGGAGAAACTGGTGCGAAATAAAGACCAGTGAGATTCATGCAGCCTCTGAGAGGAACCCCAGCCTATTGGGAGAAAACAACAAGAGATCTTTTTGCCATGATCAGACAGTTGGGAACTCCCACGTTCTTTTGCACATTTTCAGCTGCTGAAATGCGCTGGCCTGAAGTGATTGAGGCAATAACAAGGCAACAAGGTGAACAAGTGAACTTTGAAGGACTCGACTGGTCAGCAAAGTGTGACATCCTGAGAAGCAATCCTGTCACAACAATGCGCATGTTTGACAAGAGAGTTGAAGCATTATTTAGAGATTTACTCTTATCTCCTGCAGAGCCACTTGGCAAAGTCATTGACTACTTTTACAGAGTCGAGTTTCAGCACAGAGGAAGCCCACACATACACTGTCTCCTGTGGGTAGAAGGTGCTCCTGTGTTTGAGGAGGATGATGATCAAACTGTTGTTGATTTTATAAACAAATACATCACAGCTCAGCTGCCTGATCCACATAAACAACCTGAACTGTACAAGAAAGTAACAGAAGTGCAAAAACACAGTAAGAACCACACGAAGACGTGCTTTAGGAGTTTAAGCTCCGGGTGCCGTTTTGGTTTCCTAAACCACCCTGCAATGAGACAATGATCACAAGACCCAGTGAGGATGATGAACTGGAGGTAGAAACAGCAAAGAACAAGCTCAGACCACTGAACCAGCTGCTGAATGAACCTGAAACTCCTTCCATGAGTTTAGAGCAGCTCTTGGCAAGATGCAAGTTGACGCATGCAGAATATGAGCGATACCTGAATAAAATGAACACAGGAGTACGATCATACTAAAGCGTGATCCAAAAGACTCTTGGATAAACGGCTATAATCCACATCTGCTTGAAGCCTGGAACAGTAATATCGACATAAGCTTTGTTCTAGATGCTTTCGGCGCAGCAAATTATTTAATGAAATATATATCAAAAAAAGAGGCGGGCTATCTGAGTACCTGAAAACTGTCATTGAGAACTCCCATAAGGACAGTGTAAATGAGTGCGATGAAATGAGAGCCGTCATGCAGGCATATTCAAAGAAGCGAGAGATCAGTGCACAGGAGTGTGTTGCTCGTGCATGTGGTCTTCACATGAAGCAATGTTCACGTGCTGTAATATTCATTCCAACTGATGATAATCCTGTGAAAATGAGTCGTCCCCTGTCAGTTCTGGACAACACAACACCTGAGTCTTCCAATGTTTGGATGACATCTTGAATGACAAATACAAAGCCAGACCTGAAACACCAGAGTATGAGGAGATGTGCATGGCAGACTTGCTGCTACTTGCAGGATTGTCTATGGCCAACAGACAAAAGGTAAAGATGTTTTTGCCCCTTCTCAATGAGATGGATTTGTGCAAAGGCGCAAAACGATAAGCCTGCTATCATCAGATTTCACCGCTGCTCACAAGAAAAACATCCAGAGCAATATTACGGAAGACTGCTTAAACTGTACCTTCCTCATCGTTCAGACCACGAACTGAAAACCCATCTTTGCCAACCTATCAGGCTTTCTATGGTGCTGGCTGTGTACAGCTACCAGGTACTGACCGTCTTGAATACGTGCAACACTTGTCAAAAGAAACAGAGAGAAATATGAGAAAAACAGTGAGGAGATCGAGAGCGCTGTTGAGGAATATGAGCAGAACAGAGGTGTGACTGATGAATGGTGTAATCTGGCACCTGAATCAGATCTCGTAAGGTTGCCACTTGTTGAACAAGAAAGAGAGCGAGACAATGAAAATGAACAGGAAGATGTGCCGACTACAGCCGTCAGGCTGATGCTTCAACAGAAGTCAGAGCCATCAGGGAACCCCTGCTATTGATCCCACATTGTTACGTCAGATGTTCAGAATCTGAATAAGAAGCAAGCCTGCATATTTTATGCAGTTAGAGACTGGTGCATTAAAAGAGTCTGTGCTCTAAATCCAGAGCAGTTTTTCTTTTATATTAATGGTGGTGCTGGAACAGGAAAATCACATCTTATCAAATGCATCTACTCAGAAGCATCTAAGATACTGAGCAAAGTGCCCAGATATGCAGACGACGTTGACATATCAAAACCCACTGTCCTGTTAACTGCTTTCACTGGGACTGCAGCATTTAACATTTCTGGAACAACACTGCATCTCTCTCAAGCTCCCTAGAAGCTTAAAACCTCCCATTCAGGGACTTGGCAATCAGCTGGATGAAGTCAGATCAGAACTTTGAATGCTGAAATAATCGTCATTGACGAAGTGTCTATGGTGTCAAGACATCTCTTTGCATATGTAGATGCAA